>NW_027186304.1:40424456-40448671 GCF_028583685.1 Petaurus breviceps papuanus | reverse complement strand
AGAGAGAGAGAGAGAGAGAGAGAGAGAGAGAGAGAATGAGAACACTAGCAACTAAGGGGATCAGAAAAAGCTTCCTGAAGGAGGTGGTGCATGAGCTGAGTCTTAGAGGAAAGGAGGGATTATAAAAGGCAGACAGGAGGAAGCAGTTCATTCCAGACATGGGGAGTATCCTATGCAAAGGTAGGAAATGCAATGCTGACTTTGGGAAATAGGAAGTGGACCAGTTTGACTGATCATAGAGTTTGTAAATGGAATTAATGTGTAATAAGCCTGGAAAAATAGGTTAGAATCAGGTTTTGAGGGCTTCAAATGCCAAACTCAGAAGTTTCTATGTTATTTTAAGCAACAGGAACCCACTGAAGATTCTTGAGCAAAGTAGTGATATAATCAGTCTCACACTTTAGGAAGATTATAAGGGCAGATTTCAACCTACTCATACTTTATGTAGTACAGTTCTTATCCACACCCCCCCACAAATTTTCCAGAGAGGACTTGCCTTCTGGGGTACCCTGGGGACCATTTTATACCAATACTACATATGAGCAATCAACCCTTCTCTCTTGCTACATAACTGGTCCACATATTTTTCTGGTCATATATGTACTTGAGATCAACTATTTGTATGTGTGCACATGTGTATATGTATGTGCATGTGTGTATATGTCTGTACAACACAATATTTATATTTATATGTGTAATATGACACATGTGTTATAGATACATAGAGAGAGTATACAGGGAACTAATATGTAATTAGTTGAGAATATGTTGGTGTCTGCAACATTTGGATATATGACCACATACCAGTAAGTCAAAAAATTATATATATGATGACAGATCATATTATACTAATTTGGGTATATGATATAGGATCAAATATATATCAACCAATCAGATACAGATATCTACCTACCTACCTACCTACCTACCTAACTACCTATCTATCTACCTATCTATCTGTCTGTCTATCTATTTGTCTATCCGTCTATCTGTCTGTCTGTCTATCTATCTATCTATCTATCTATCTATCTATCTATCTATCTATCTATCTATCTATCTATCTATCTATCTAATCTATCTATCTATCTATCTATCTATCTATCTATCTATCTATCTATCTATCTATCTATCTATCTATCTATCTATCTATCTATCTATCTATCATCTATATCTACCTATCTACCCACTTACCAGAGCTGTGATTTAATTGGCATAGGATTTTTTCCTAGGAGAAACTCATTCTACTGATGCTGGCCAGTACCTATTCTAGAACTTATAGCCTTAGAGAGCTCCCTTTGGCACTGAATAGTTAAGTGATTTGCTCAGGGTCACTCAGTCAATATTTATTAAGTGTCTACTTTTTCCAGGCACTGTGTGAAGCACTGGAGACACAAAAAGAGGCAAAAGATAGTCTCTGCCCCTAAGGAGCTTACAATTTAGACGAGGAGACAACATGAAAGCAAATACATACAAATCAAGATGTACAGGATAAATAGGAAATAATTAAATGAAGGAAAGCACTAGAATGAAGAGGGACTAAGGAAAGTTCACGTGTGTGTGTATAAAAGTGTATATCTGCATGTGTATATATGCATATATATTTCTCCACTTATCCCCAAGAATATCATGAGGTAATTTATCAAGGGTCATACAGAAATCAAGACACATCCTATCTACAGTTTTTTTCCTAATTAATTTGTCTAATAATACTATCAAAAAGGGACATGTGGTTAGTTGAGTATGACATACATATGCATATACACTTACATATACCTTTAGATGGCACAGGAAGCCAGGGAGGTGAGTAGTTAGAATGGAGGAGGGCATTCCAGATATGGGGCACAGCCAGAGAAAATGCCCAAAGCTGAGAGATGGAATGTTTTGTTCATGGAATATCCAGGAGGTCAATGACATGGGATTGAAGAACATGAGTCAGAGGAAAGATTTGATCCAAAATCTGGCATGCAAATTGTCATTAATAATAAGCTGCCGCCTACTTATGGCAGCCTACATCTCATTTTTACCTGTGGTTACCTGTGATCTTCATTGTAGTTAGTCATACTTTATATGAATAGTTAGATATGTAGATATATCCATATGTTATGTAGTTAGATATAGAAATAGTCATCCATATTTTACATTCATACAGCATTAGTGGGAGAATATCAGTTTGAAAAGGGTTTTGTTGTATGGAGAACCTAGTTTCCTTAAATGAATTCAAGTCTCTTGACCCAGATGAAATACATTTCAGGGTACTGAAAGAATTTGCAAATGTGATTGCTAAACCCCTGTTGAGCTTTGAGCAATCCTGGGAGATTGGATAAAAGTACTAGAATACTAGATAAAAGCCAATGTTTCCAAGGTTTTCAAAAAGGTAAATCTGAAAACTTTAGGCTTGTTAGTTGGACATCTATTCCCAGACCACTGGATCATCAGATAGTATGTGAATACTCAAGAAAAAGTAACCAGAAAGGAACTAGTGTGGAGTTATTAAGAAGTAATCACACCCGACTAACCTCTCTTCCTTTTTTGAAAGTTTTAGTAGACTAGTAAATGAGGGAAATTTTGTAGATGGGATTTGTCTGGATTTGTGTAAGACCTTGAATAAATTCTTTCATGATATTGTTAGGTAAAGGATAGAGAAATATAGCTTATGTGACAGTATAGATAAATTGTTTTGAACTGTTTTCAACATTTTAACACATTGAGTTATTAGTGTATATAATTGCTTGACATATTCAAAACCCTTTCCATCTCTTATTAGACTATGAACTTCTTGAGGGCAGGGTTCAAAGGTTATTTATTTAAACTTTATAACTTCCCAAAATGTTTCACACACAGTAGACATTTTATGAATGTTGGTGAATTGAATTAAACTGAATTGAATTTATAGCCAAATGTCTGTACCCAAAGAATGTTAATTAATTGATTATTACCTTTGGGGAAGCTATTTCTGGGAGGTATTTGGAAGGACCCTATCTTTCTTGGTATTGTTCAGTATTTTCATCAAAGTCTTGCAGGAATATGTAGATAGCATGTTGATCAACTTCCTGGAAACTATAAAGATGGGATGGGTAGCTAACGTGTGATGTGATAGAATCAGAGATCAAAAAGATTTTTATAGGTAAGAGCAAATCTAATAAGGTAAAATATATAAAGAGATGTCTATCTAGATGGTTTCTGTACATGCGAAAATGTCTGAGAACACCAGATATTTGCCAACCTATTCACTCTACTTGGTACTGTAAGTATAGTTCTGGACAAAGAACACTTTGGTGTTAAATACTTTTGAGTTACTTTATAAATGAAATCTTACTAACCCCTTGTAGCAGTAAGCACCCTAGCATACCCAGGATGGCTGCTATCACAGGTTCTTTGATCTGCTTTTCTAAAGGAAAGAAATTCAAAAAGGGTTAACAATCTTACTTTAATTAATCAAACATATATCATTTACCTAGTTCAGGGGAGAAAGTCAGCACCCTGAACTTCAGAGAAAATACAAACAGAAGTTATAAGCAAGTGAAAAAACAGAGAAAACAACACAATTCAGCAGACAAATAGATAGGGCTTCTGCCTGTCCGACCACCACATACATACAATTAAATACCAGAGAGAGAAGCACCAACATCTGGGTTTTCAAAGCCAGGGGGCTCAACAGCTGCCCAGAGTCTCATCTGGCCAAATCACACAACTCTTCCCAAAGTGAGCCCCAAAGTAAAACCTCACATCAGGGCATGTATAGCCTTCTCCTGGGTCAGAGAACATCATAACCCTCCTTACCCACTTGACTACAAAGTAACAAAAGTTGTGCCTTCCTGAAAAACAAGCCTCCTACCACAGGCTCCATGTGACCACATTCATCCTATTAGGGGGAAGAGTGTATTTTCAAATCAGGGGAGGTCCTCAAATTCAATTTAAGCTTATTAAGGGGCAGGGAAGATCTTCAAATTCTCATTACCATTACACCCTTTTAATATTTCTCTGAAATATGAAGTAAGGGGGAGCAAACAAAATTTTAAAATAATAATAATCATAACAATAGCTGACATATAACATTTTTGTACTTAAAAAACATTTTCTCTTTAGATGAAGCCTGTGGAAAAATTATTTTACAAAAAATCCCAGGACTAGTGAATTATTCACAAAAATGTCACTGTTTTCTCCTATGTTTGAGCAGTGTAGACATTTAAATAAAATAGTCCAGGATCAAAAGGTTCCCCTGTGAACATTGTCTCAATAATATCAAATACAGTCTCTACCCACTAGACCCTATTTGTAAGCTCATTAATAATAGCAAATGATATCTGTATATAATTGGATGAACTGATGGCATTAGTCTTGTGTTATCCAGATTGGCAATTTACATGTTCTAGATTTACAACATAACTTCAAATTCTGTATTCACATTGTGTCTCAAACCCTGATGTCCTTAACTACCTGCTTATGAAGGGAATTAGCAGTAGGATTGGGAATAGAGGCTTAGAAGGTTTTCCTAAGGAAGCCCTAAGACATTGTGTTACCTGGGTCCCAAGGGATTGATCAAATCCCTCTTGCATTATGGTCATGGGGAGAAGGTACAGAAAAGATGCTCTTTCATAGACCAGAATGTAATAGTGGAGTAAAATAGTTGAAGGAACCAGTAGATATATCTTGGAACTGAAGGGCCAATAGTGAGATCTAAAGCTGAAGCCAAGGTTAGAAGTCAAAGGACTGAAACTGGAAAAGTCAACAGTGGAAACTGGGGCAAAATTAGTGTTGCAGCAATGTGTAGAATGGATTGGAAGAGGCATGGCCGTGGTTTTGCATATGGGGTGAATAAAGGCTATTTAGCTAGATAGAGTCCAATTTGCTACACTTGCCTATGTATAAGTGGATGCATTTTCTTAAGGCTTTATTGTATATAGAAAGCCCTATCTTCTTGAAGCTCTTAGCTTCCCACCGCTACAACCCAAACTCGTAGAGTCTATGCATTGGAAGGAATCATTCTTCCCTCCCAAACCTTGCCCTCCCCCCAGGTCTTCTTCCTAGGTTCTGAGGCCTAGGCTTGGTAGTACGCCATTGGCATATTTAGGCAGCTAAGTGGTGGGTCTGGAGTCAAGAAGACTTTTGTGAAAATCTAGTCTTATTGATGCTTACTAGTTATACCAGTTACTTAGCCTCCATTTGCCTCAGTTTCCTCATCTGTAAAAATGGGGATAATGTTAGCACCTACTTTCCAGATCTGTTGTGAGGAACAAATGAGATACTAATTGTAAAGTGTTTAGCACAATACCTGGTACGTAGTAAGCACCATGTAAGTGTCGGAAATTACTGTGATCATATGCCACCAGTGTTAATGCATGAAGATGCTAGACCATTTCCCTGGTTGTTTTCTTGTTCATGGAGTCTGAAAGGTTTCCCCTATATCTCTCTCCTCCAGTCAGTATAATTTCCTTCATGAGCAATTCTTTCTACCAGTAACAAGGTCATGTATTCATCTGGCAAGAGTAGGTGCTATGTACATGTGGAACAAGGGCTAATGCCGATTTAGAAGACAGAGTTTTTAGTGAATAAGTCACTGAGATTGGGATTTTTAACAATGGAGGAGAATTATATAGCTTAGTTTGCCAGTTTCTTCATGGGGTTGTTCATATAGAAAGTTTGTGTACTTAACCATAACTGGTCCCGTACTTTATAAAGGCTTCCCTGGATTATATGACTTTTGGTTTTTTAATGGGTAGCTAGCTAGGTAGCACAGTGGGTAGAGTGCCAGGCCTGGAATCAGGAAGACTCATCTTCTTGAGTTCAAATCTGGCCTCAGACACTTACTAGCTGGGTGACCCTGGGCAAGTCACTTAACCCTGTTTGCCTCAGTTTACTAATCTGCAAAAATAATCTAGAGAAGGAAATGGTAAATCACTCCAATATCCTTGCCAAGAAAACCCCAAATGGGATCATGACTGAAGTGACTTAACAATAACAACAATAACATTTACCTCTTAAAGGCCTCTTGGTTGAATATAATGTCAATCAGCCAGAATAATTTTCATCATTCCAAATTAGTCATTTGCTCCTGGCACAGTAGAATGGAAGGATGAATTTGTAGGAAATCTGAGATCTGAAACCTCAGTCTGAATTTCATAGAAAGGAGTAGACCATTTCGGGAAGGGGTTGGATCAACCATTCTAGTAAGAGGAATTGTAATACTGGAACTATCAAACTAGTGTCCTGTTGGATTTCTTAAGTCATCACACTGGCAAGGGGGAGGAGAAATTGATGCCCACTGAACATCTGGAAGGACCTGGAGGTTGGTGTGCCAAAACTAACAAACATAATTTGAAGTGCAGATTCAGTGTGATGTGGGATGGAAGGGGAGGGAGGCAGCAGACATCCTTGGGGTGTTACCATTTTGTCTCATGTGCAATGGGGAGAATAGAATGAGCTATTTTTGTGATTGTATCAATAAGCACTTGGATAGTTTGTCTTCTTGAAGCATTGTGATGAAGTCTATTGTTACTGTTGTTCAGAGTTGTATGACTGGGAATCGTTATCATAGCCTGGGAATGGATTTCCCCCAGATTCCTTTACTTGGACACTCACTTCACAGGTTTTGAATGAACCAGTAACATTATAATGGAGATAGGACTGCCAGAAATTTTGTGAAATGGCATGAAGGACTTTGCATTGTTCCCTGGGTATTTTACTACTGGGCTGGCATGTCTAATCCCAGTAATGCTTTTCCAGTTTCTCTAGGAAGGCTGTAGGTCCTCGATCACAGATCTAAAAGTTCATCTGATATTGTCTCTTCCATTATAAAACCATTTCATCCTGCTTGAATAAGCTAATTGGTACTACATGGAGGGTTTGGAACCTATTGTTATCAGATCATCCCTAGAGTAAAATCATACGTAAATCGGGAGGACTGCAGGTACTTGGTCAGTGGGGGAGCACTAGATGAGATGTTATTGTTCAACACTTGAAGAAATCATCAATTCTTTTTTCTTGTGGAAGAGTGTACCCAGTGTTGTACTATAAATCTAGAGAACTAAATAGGTCCCAGAGAGAAGATGAATTTTACTATGTAGGTTTAGACATAAGCCTAATTCTGATATTGTAAGAAGAAACCCTAGTTAGGTGAAAAGTGAGCCAAATTCAAATATCTCTAGGGGAAATCCTGCGAAATCCTGCAAGTGGATACAAGTTATACACATGCAGAGTCCAAGAAGGGATCCTGGTACAGGTAAATACAAAGCCATTTTTTATTGGCATTAATTGATCATTGCTTATATTTCCATGTCCATAGGATTGTGCAGCAGCATTCTTAAAACTGTAGAATGATTAAGACCATATAATTCTACTCTTTTTGTTTTATTGATTAGTAAAATGAGGCCTAGAGAGGTGTGTGAAGTAATGTGAGGAGCACCACTAGATTTTCTACCAGGGACCTGAGTTCAAATTATGACTCTGCTATCTAATACCCGTGTGACCTCATTTGTCTTTTCTGGGTCAGTTTACTAATTTATAAAATGATTGGGTTGGATCAGTAGGACTAGATGACTTTTAAGGTATGTTCCTATCCTAATTCTGTAGTCTTATCAGTGACAAAAGATAAGATCTCATAGTGGATAGAGGCCTGGACTGCTGCCCTGGTTTCAACAACTAGTATGTACTGATAGTATGATTTTGGCCAATTCACTTAACCTTTTAATACTCCAAACAATCCCTTAACATTATATATTACAAGTTGCTAGTTCACTTTGGTGGAAAAATTTCAACATTAATGAAATCATAGATCTGGAGAAAAATAAAGAAGTGTTTTACTTAAAGATATAAATAAATTTATGGAAAAGAGATTAGAACTCAAGTTTTCTCATTCCCTATCCAATACTATTTTGACCATATATGTATATGATTTGGTCTAAAGCTGAGAAAGAGTTTTGCCAGACCACCTCCAACTATCTATCTATCTATCTATCTATCCATCCATCTCTCTCTCTCTCTCTCTCTCTCTCTCTCTCTCTCTCTCTCTCTCTCTCTCTCTCTCTCTCTCAGGAGATACCTTGAAGTGGTTATCTCTGTAGAGTTTTGTTATAAAGGTAGTTCCCAAAACAAGACTCAATATGTACAGTTTGGTACTTAGACATTGAATATGGGTTTCCAAGGACTTTCTAATATTAAGTCAGAGATTTTAGACAGAGACGCTGCCCTTAGCAAGAAAAAAAAATTGAGGCTAGAAATAGACAATGCCTATGAGCACTAATTCACTGGCTAATTAGTTTCAAGCAACTTGACTCCTAGGGCTAGGACTCCTCCTTTGGAAAAGAGATGCTTCTCAGGATCAACGCTTTGAGAACTGACAGTCTCTCCCCATGGGAGAGGAAAAAAAAAACAGCCAAGGGTTTTTTCTAGTCTCATAACTGGGTATATATAGACCTTGCCTTTCTAAAAGATATATAGTTTCTCAAAAAAAGAAAAACCTTACATCTAGAAGATGTATAGCTTCTGGGTTACAAGAGAGAAGACAGAATCAATTCATTTTGTATATGGGGAAAAGCTAGCACCTCAGCTGAGAATTCCACCTGAAGCCCGAAGCAAGAGCCAAACTCCAAATATCATACTTAATAAATCTTTGACTTGGCAGCGACCAGTAGTACCACAGAATCAGTGGCTCCTGAAGGCAAGAAGCAATGTCTTGTAGAGATCTACATGCCACACCCATTGGCCCAGCAAAGACTGCATATCTGGCAAAGACTGCCTGCCCCATCACGCCAGACCAGCAGAAAGCACTTCCCAACAGATACAACATAAGGGCATACATGTCTTTGCTAAGTTAATGGTATGGGTTCCTGCTCTATATATTCATTTGGGCCACACGTGCTCCCAATCTGTCTATCCTTCCCCAGATAGGTCTGGGCCCATCTGTTTGTACCTCTCCATGCAAGTTCCTTAAGTGTGTCCAATCTTCTGATGGTTATGTGTATTTACTGGAGAATGTTCCTGAGGTTTATGAGGGAAATGTTCTCTTCCTACTTTTCTTCCTAGCCTGTTCATTAAATATTTTTGCTTTGAACTAATTATGTTCTCTGATTGACTAACAAAAACAAACACATCTGTTGAGGATTGTAAGCTAGGGCTTTTAATGGATATGGTCCCCACCAAGTATTTTGAACCAGACTTAGCTTTTCTGGGGGAAACTATGTGGAAATCAGAATGGGGAAATGCCCCCAGGTTCTATGGTAATATTCTATGCTGTCCCTCAATGCTTTTCTTCATCCCTTCATATCTATCCTCTAGCCTTCATCACCACTTTATTCTACTTACCTAGTACCTTTACACCATATTTATCATGTATTCCATGAGGCTTTTGGTGTCGAATGATTAGATGTTTATGAAGAAATAGTTTGAAAAGATGATGATAGAGGACAGGAATTTGAGGAAATAATGGAATGGGGAGTGGATCTTTCCTGCCTCTGATCTTATTCTGCTTCCCAAAAGCAATGGCCTCCACTAAGTGCCTTGTTATCCATATCTACAAAATCCCTGTGGCCATCTTGGCATAGATCTCTTTCAATGGATGCCTGGGGCCAGGCACCCAGGCCTAGAAAGAGCAGCATTTGTGAAGTCATCTTCTAATAAGGGCAAAAGCCCGATGCATTTTGCGGCTCTGTGGGGTGTTTTACAAATGAGAGGAGGAGAGGATTGTTGTATTTGTTTGGGGTGCTCTGAGGCGGCTGTTTCATTTGGCTCCTGAGTCCGGTGTTCCTGAATCTATCTGTGGAACATGAATGGCATGGGGCACTGAAGAAAGCACAAATCTGAGCATCAGACATCCCAGCACGCTACCTGCTGCATGCAAAACAAGGGTGAAATTTTTGTTTTTTTATCTGAGTATTACTCCTCCTAGACTAGAAACAGAGCCATTGGAAAAAAAAATTGAAAAATGCCCATGCTGTTTGCAAACCCTTCAAATGCTCCACTTTACCAAGTCTCTCCGTCACCTGCTAGCAGCCTAGGGAGCTTTCCCCCCTCCTATGGAGTAACGTCGGCTGTTAGTGGAAGGTGAGCAAGGACAACTGAGTGAGAGGAGAGCTCTGTAGGTTGTATTTTGGTGAACTTAATGAATAGTTTTGAGGCACAGAATTGAAGGCCAAAGCCTGACAGGCTGACAGGCCCTGATTGCCATTTGCATGAAAGGCGCTATGTAAGTGTAAGTGATTGATAGATTGATTGATTTGTTTTGCTGAGGCTCCTTTGTGGTCTCCTGGGTGGATTTCTGGCCCCACCTCCCTGACTCAAAGGCCTTGCTCTGCCTGCTGTTGCTTTTTTATTTGGGGGTAATGAAAATTTGTTATAAGCCTTCCCTTTCATCTGTACATGGCAGGCTGTCACACAGAAACGAGCCATTCTGGAGCTGTGCTCCTTTCCAAATTGCTAAACATTTTTTTTCCAATTGCTTCCCTAATGGGCTTGCATAATGGGAGCCGCGTGCTCTCTGCCCACGCCGAAGATGCCAGACCAGTTGTCCAGTGCACATGTGTGGTGGGCATCAGTCTCTTACTTCCTGGATGGGAGTCGGGCCCTTGGAGCTGCGCCGCTGGGCCTCTCCCACGAATGCCCCGGGGGTGCATCTCCCCTTGGACTGGTCTCTGGAAGGCAGCCGGGTAGAGGCATCTCCTCAGGCTGTCAGCAGCTCACCTAGCTGGGAAAGGAGAGCAGCGTGCTTGCCTCCTCAGGGGAGGGGAGTCTGCCGCACTCAGAGGCTGCAGAGCCCCTTGTACTGCGGGTAAGGAACAGCAGAACAGGGCTCTCGCTAATGGACTGGCCTGGCCAGCTTTTTATTGACTCCAGTTGCTGCTTTTCAGAGGGGCCGGCTCCAGTGCTCCCCACGGTCAGCAATTCCATGTGCTCTATGCTAAACTGTTGCTGACCCACTGCTTTATGAGCCTAAGTGCTTATCCAGGAACAGGAGTGAATAGGTTGTGTGTGATAAGAAAATAATTTGCCAAAACTGCAACAATAAAGAGGGCCTGATGGGATCTCTTATGGTATGAATAGCCTGCAGCAGCTGCAGATTTTTCTCTGCTTTCACAATTATTTTCATTTTTATAACAACTAAAAGCTAAATGCCTCATACAAGCTTGGTGAATCTTACTTCAGTTCCCAACATTTCACTCTCTTCCTGTGCATCTTAAAACCAGGGAGAGCAGAGTCCTTGGACAAAAGGCCCCTTAAGCATTGTAGCTTCAGCCCGTCTAATTCTTGTCCTTCATGTCACCATGACAGTATATGTCCTCTGTGTTGAGCTTACAGCAACCAATCCCCTAGACACTGATAGCACCAAAAGCAAACAAAAAGCCCCCAAACGACAACAGCAGCAGCAGCAGCAGCAACAGCAACAAAACAAAAACTAACTCTGGTTTTCCAAGATAGGTGCTCTATATAGCTAGGATCCAAAGGACAGAAAATGCTTTATCAGAAATAAATACCTCTTAAAACTGAAAATGCTGCTCCACTGATGAGGTGGGGGGTGAGAGTGGGTGTCAGGGGAGGGAGGAACTGCGAGGGGAGAGTTAGATGAGGACAAATCTAAGTTTAATGCTTCACACTTTGTATTTCTTCCCAGAGGCAGTCAGTCATCAGCATTCATTAAAGGAAGCATCATCAATATCCTCATCAACAGATATTTATTGTGAACTTGTTCTGTTTCTGTGTAAGGCATTGGATTAGAAAATGGAAACAGGGCTCTCAACTGGGATCAGCCCAACATTTCAGGCAGGAGGCATTGAAGGTGCTCCATAATCTGGTCCTGATTTCCCTATTTAATCCTATAGCTCTCTTTCATCTAAACCCATGCAACCCTGTAAGCCCTTTGGGCCTCACTTCTCATCTGTAAAAGGAGGAGGTGGGATTAAATGACCTCTAAGGTCCTTTCTAGCCCAAGCCCTATCACCTAAATGTTTATTGATTGATTGATGATCCTAGATCCTCTATTCCCTTTCAGGCAACTAATTAATATAATTAAATTAATAAATTAAAAGCTATTAAATTCCTACTCTGTGCCAGGCACTGTACTAAGCACTGTGGTTACAAAGAAAGGCAAAAATACAGTGTCTGCTACCAAGTAAATGGTGGAGATAATATGCAAACAGCTAGGGACAGATAAGATATATGCAAATATATGCATATACAGATAAGATATATATTTATCTGTATCTCTATTTCTCTATATATATACCCATTTATTTCTCTATCTCATATATATGATAGAGGGAGAAAGACACAGAGAGAGAATCTCAGAGCAAAGACACTGGCATCAAAGGTCATTGGGAAAGGCTTATTATATACATACCACATACTTATGAGACTTTAGAAGGTGAGGAAGCTGAGACTTTTAGGAAGACCCTAAAGCAGTCTTGTGATTTGTGCTCTCACACCCTTATAGCCTAATTGAGGTGCCTTGTTATCCTTTCCCCATCCATTTCTAACAGCTTGCTGGACATATCCTTCTGGATGCCTCACTATCCCCTCCAAATCATTATGTATAAAACTGAGCTCATCTTCTCTCCAAAACAACTGCACCTATGGATTAATGTAACATCATTAGTGGTACTATTATTCTCTCAGTAACATAGATCCAAAACCTAGAACTTTTCTCTGTCCCTCTTTTTCTAACAAGCTTGAACTCTGGGAGTCCTTAGCATAGAGGTGATAGGTGAAGACCTGAGAGTAGATGGTGTCTCTGAGGTAGAGAGATGTGGCAAAGATCTACGACTGAGCCTTGGAATCAGGAATCAAGAAGGCAGGAGGGAGAAGCAGTGCCAATGGGTTTAGATAAAGAATGAAGTGTAGAGAAGGAGCAGGACTATGTATCCAGGTGGCATTCTGGAAATTAAGGAGGGATTCATTTTAAAAAAGAAGAGGTGATCAGTGATATTGCATGTTGCATAGTGGAGACTGAGAAAAGGCCATTGGATCTGATGACTAAGAGTGGACTCTTAGTGACCTTGAACAGAACAGTTTCAGAAGGGTAGTTGAGTCAGAAGAGAGATTGTAAGGGTGAACAGGTGCTGAGAAAGTGAAAGTAATACATCATTTGAGTTAGATGGAGTGAAAAGGAAGTAGTAGATATGATGATTCTTACAACACTCAGAGACCTCCTGAATACAAAATTGTCAACAAAAAAGGAGTAACTCTAATGATGGGAATTTAAAACACAGTTGCAGATTGGTAGAGAAGACATTTAAAGGGAATTTTAGACAGTTCTGAGACCACAGGACTTTGGATTTTTGTTTCATTCTGTATATGTATATATATATATATAATTTTCAGACCCCCCTAATATAAATATATATACATATATGTTTTTTTAAATAAAGACTCAAGTCATTTACCTCTTCCCACAATATCCGTGTGAAGTCTCATATTAAGGAATAAGAAAAAGGAAAGCGATTCACTTTGTCAGGGGACTGCAGTTGAAACATGAAATCATTCATTCACTCATTCATTCAGTGCCTTTATACTTGATTCAATAATTATGGAGATTGTTGAGCCATTATCCAGCAAGCCCTGTTCCTATATTTTCTCTTTTTTTGCTTTTATTTTTGGAGGGCCATTGGAGTTAAGGGACTTGCCCAAGGTCACACGACTAGTTTTTGTGTTAAGTGTCCAAGACCAGATTTGAACTCAGGTCCACCTGACTCCAGGGCTGGTGCTCTATTCACTGCTGCCCCTCCCCATTCCTGTATTTTCAATAAAGGTTCTCATCTAATAGCATCATGATAACTCGGGTAGTGTAAGGTTAGCCCAGGGTATTCCTCACAACAATCCTGTAAAATAGGTAATGCAAATATTGCAGCTTTTTACAGCTGAGGAAACTGAGTCTCAGAGAAATTAAGTAGCTTGCCTGTAGTCACCCTATTATTGACAAGTGTCAGAGCTGTGATTCAAATCCATAACTTTTCATTCTACATCCAGCATGTCTAGTATTCTTTTCACTATACTGCAGTGTTTCTCAAAAATGAGAACTTCTTTTCACCTTGTCTCTAGTAATAGCGGTGTAGAGGGTTGATCTGGGGAGCCTCATCAACTTGACAAGGTCATAGGAAGCAAACCTTTTGGGAGATGGGCTTTGATTATATTTCTCTCTGGAAAGTGTGGACATGTCCAATAATTTCACTGGAAGATCTTTATCTAGAAACTCATTCATTCCTCATGGAGGATGAGTCATTAAGTCCAGTGTTCAGAGATGCTTTAATTGCTTGAGGCTTTTTCTTCTGGACTAAAGTTTCCTCTTTGTATTTTGTCTATTGAAAGGGCTTCTTTGAGAGAGGAGTGGAATAAAACTAAGACCAGAGCTGGGCTCAGGCTTACAAGGAAGGGTAGGGAATCTGTGCACCTGTGTGACCTCCTCCAAGAGAGCCATTAACGGCAGCATTGGCAAGGTAGGGGCAGAAAGAACTTGTTACAGTTACATATGTTCTCAACTATTTTGAATCGGCACTGCCTCATTCAAACTGAGATCATTCAAAGAACTTAGCTTGAAAATATCAAGGTCTTCCACTGTACCTTGGGCCATCTCTAATTGTCCTGATCCACATTGGGCCAGTGGACCCAGATGGCTCCTGAGGAGAAAGTGAGGCTGGTGACTGCACAGCCCTCCCTCACTTAAATCTGATTCACTTGCATGTCATGGCATCACCTCCCTGATGTCAAGCAGACTAAGAGGTGACTACAAGAGGCAATGGTAGACCTTCTCAACCATGACACAAAGTCACATGGCTCAACCTTCTAGATAGAAGACTTTGTATTTTCTGGACAATGCCAAATTCTTGGAGATATTGAGAGCCTGGCCTTCTACAGAAAAGGAAAGGGAGAAGTTTCTAAACTGTATTAGCTTCTTAGAGACAAGAGGCTTGAGCATGTGACTCTAGAACTAGGGGTCATAAAGGGGCTGAGCCATGATAGGAATGGTAAAAACCTGGCTTTTCCATCTACATTTACTTGGACTGTTTAGACCATGCTAGTCCAAAGCAGAGGGAAGTAGCTTCTCTAACAACACCAATTTATTTCTACAAATCCTTAGAGAGTAGTACCAAAACCCTGGAGGCCTATATAGATCTCTGAGGTTTCCAGTATGAGTGTTATCTTGAATGCTTGCAGACATTCTGGAACCACAGCATATAGTGTATAGTATGAGTTTAATAAATATTTATTGACTTGACTTGACATCTATGGAGACCTACATTATGCCATACTATGAGGTTCCCAGAGAAAATTCTGGGTGGAGATAAAATGAACCAGAAATATGATTTTGGGAACCACTCCCAATACCAAATTTAGTTTGTGTAAGCCCAGAGCTTGGGATGTGTAGCAGCAAGCACCCCAAGCGTCCTCAGGGTGGCTGCCCATACAGGACCTTGGATCTGCTTTGTTAAAGGAAAGCAACTCAAAATGGGTTAACAAGCTTACTTTAATCAGTCAAACATATATTGTTTACCTCGTTCAGGGGAAAAAGGTCAGCACCCCGAACTTCAAAGTATACAGGCAGAATTATCAAGACAGAAACAGATCAAGTAGACAGCTTTCCAAACTGTCCAACCATTACATCCATACCAAATCAACATCTGGGTTTCAACATCTGGGTTTTTCAAAGCCGGGGGGGCTCTGGACAACGGCTTCCCAGAATCCACATCAAATCACAGAACTTCTCAAAGTGAGCCCCAAAACAAAGCTACACATCAGGGTTTATATAGCCTTCTCCTGGCTCAGAGAATGTAACAACCTTATTGACTCACTGGCCAATCAAGAAGTATTTACTGAAAAACAAGCCTCCCACCCCAGGCTCCAGGTGCACTTTAGCCTAGGGGCAGGGAAGATCTTCAAATTTACATTCCCATTACAGAATGCTAAACCCTAGTTTAAAGCAATGATAGATATAGGAAATTGTTTTTCAATTCTTCATATAAAACAAATTCCCTTTTAGAGTATCCTTCAGAGTGCTCTAGGAAAAAGAGGCATAATCTCAGGTAAGGCTGATAGGAACTCATCAAGGGGGAAATTGAAGATTCATTTAACAGTTTAGTTCACTGCTCACCAATTCAGGACTAGAAGGGAAGAAAAACTAACAGCAAGGGGATTAAATGGCTACCAATCTGTGAGCACCCGGTTTTAATACATTTATTGATTGTGAACTTTAGTACTTTAGCTGTCTTTAACCATTCAACTTTGTATGAAAGGTTATAGATCATCTCAGAGCAGTCACCATAGCTCAGCATTCTGATTCTTAACCAGGAAACAGAAGATATGAGTTCTAATCTGTACTTTACTGTAGAATCCCTGTGAGATTTTGGGTAAGTCATCAGCTAATTGGTTTGGTTTCTCTCTATAGAAAGGGATTACTCAGGAGGCCTGCTTGAATGAAGGGTGAATATTAAACTTCAGAAATCAAAGGATAAAATTATAATGGCATCAGTATTTCTTTGTTAGGAAGTGGAATCTCATGTATTTCTTATTCCTCCATTCTCCTTCTATCAGAATGGAGAATTTGGGATGTAACATAATTATAATTCTTCTGTCAGTACTCTGTGTGTGTATGTATTTGTGTGTGTATGTGTTTGTGTGTGTGTGTGTGTGTGTGTGTGTGTGTGTGTGAAGGGTCAGTCCAATATATTTACCTTGGACAGACCTTGCAAATAGACAATGACCTGGGTCCAGAATTGATTAGGAAGAGAAGGGGCTGTATTGTCTTTGTAAAATTGTTTCTAATCCTAAAGCCCCAAGCTTGTCTCTGAAACAAAAGCCCATTTAAAAAATACTGTATTTCATGGCTATGAGTCATTTAACTCTACAATCAACTGTCAACAAACATTAACTTAAATGCTGGTGCCACAAAGATGAGAATGAAGAAATCTCTGCCCTCAAGGAGGTAATATTCTATTGGTAAATAGTAGATGTGTTAAGGATCATCCAAAGAATAATGGAAGAGTGCATGGTGACCATAAACAGGCTAAAAGTACATAACAAGGAAGGAATGATGAAGTGGCATAAAGGCTGTCCAATGTACTACTTAAAAATAAGATGGGAAAAAAGCAAGATACCTTTCAAAAGAAAGGGATAACTGATAGTTTGAGTATTCAGTACAAGGGAAACGCAAGGGACTCTTGAGTCAGAGAACCTGGATTCAAATTCTACTACTGGTGCTCAATTCCTATGGGACTTTGAGCAAGACACATAACCTCCATGGGCCTCAGCTCCATCTTCCATAGAAGGAGGGGACTGACCCTATAACCTCTACAGTATCTTTCAGTTTTAGAAGCATAATCCTACGTTGTCTTCTATTATTTCATGTTATACTGGTCCATGATCTTGTGAGTCTAAAAAAAACTCAAGAAAGGCCTCTAATACATTGTAGAACTTTCCACCCCTTTATTTCCCTTCCACTTTGTGGGAAGACATAAACAAGAATCTCACAAGATAGGGAGACATATTTTGGTTGTGATTGGCATTGTTGGAAGGGATTGACATGTTTATGAGACGAAAGATTCATTGACGTATTATATTATATAATAGTAATACTGCCTCACATTTCTATGATACTTATCTTACAAAACACTTTTCTTATGACAACCTTATAAAATGCATATTATTATTTATTATTGTCTTTTGATGTTCCGGAGGGTCAATGTATAGTTAATAATGTCATTAATATATTTACATTGCTCCTCTGGTGGATATGTAGTTGATTGCTGTGAATACTTGCTTTGTTTTTTTGCTTTTTGGAGGGCAATTTGGGGTTAAGTGACTTGCCCAAGGTCACACGGCTATTAAGTGTTAAGTGTCTGAGGTCGGATTTGAACTCAGGTCCTCCTGACTCTAGTGCCGGTGCTCTATTCGCTGTGCCACCTAGCTGCCCTGATGTGAAGACTTTTTCCAAGTATTTTCTCTCTGACGGCATTCTTTATACTACTCTTGTGAGTTTATAATGTGGTATGACTCATTCATACTCACTTTGCTTCTTCCATCCAAAGAGCATCAATAATGTCTCAGATGGAAAAGTGATTAAACTATTTACACTTTTTAACCTAAAGGATCCCATCAATGGATATTAATCTCAAGGGAGGTCCAGAGAAGAAAGAAAAATCTCATACAAAACAAAATCTCATACTGGCACTTTTTTATGGTAGCAAAGAGTAAGAAAATGAGTGCATACCTGTTAATTGGAGAAGAGCTAAATAAACTGTAGTGTATGATTAGAATATATTACTACATGAAAGAAATTGCAAATATAAGGAATTCCGAGAAATGTGAGATGTCAATGATGACGTAGAGTGACATAACCAGAAGAATAATAGACACAATACCTACAACAACATCAGTGAAAGGACTTGAAGCTAACACCTGAGTAACTTAAAAAACATAATAATCGGGGCGGTTGGGTGGCGCAGTGAATAGAGC
Source organism: Petaurus breviceps papuanus (assembly GCF_028583685.1). Taxonomy (NCBI): domain Eukaryota; kingdom Metazoa; phylum Chordata; class Mammalia; order Diprotodontia; family Petauridae; genus Petaurus; species Petaurus breviceps. The sequence goes on along the minus strand of NW_027186304.1, from coordinate 40,430,239 downwards.
ACCGGCCCTGGAGTCAGGAGGACCTGAGTTCAAATGTGGCCTCAGACACTTGACACAACTACTAGCTGTGTGACTTTGGGCAAGTCACTTAACCTCAATTGCCCTCCCAAAACAAAACAAAACAAAAGCAATAATGGTACTGGAAAACTGATAATGAAACAGCAGAGAGGAAAGCAGTTACTGTAATCCTTTTGTCCCCCTCTTGTTAGAAAGGAAGGTTCACTAGGGGAGAGGGGAAGTTTATCCAGAAAAGAATGTGATGGGCAAAAAAAAATATCGTCAAAACATTTTTAAAAGGTAAATTTTTTTTTAATGTTTTAAAAATATCAAGAATTTCTTCAGGCAACTGAATGAATAAGATTCAAGTCCTTTTTCCCAAATCAAACTATCTACCATTGTGGCAATATTGAAATTAATGAGGATTCGTTCAAATTGCATCTTATTCAGACTTTTTTTCCACGTATAATTATTAGAGGTTAACTTAAAAACAGTGTTGTCTGGTTTTTCTTTTTTAGGTGGAGCCACTGGTGGTTCTGAACATTAGAATACTTTGTCCAGCTCTAGTTAAGAGGTAGGTAAAGTAGAATTCGTAGATGTGGGGAAGAAACCAAGAATCTTCTTCCTTTTGGCCTCTCTCAGTAGACTCACCCATTTACATACCACAGAGACTTCCAAAGTCACAAAATCACGCTGCTTGTATCAATATGGTCTTGCTGAACTAAGTAATGTTATTCACCTTTGACCATTTATCGTAGTTAAGACCTAGAGCTGAAACACTGTGGTTCCCCCCCCCCCCTTATCTTATAGTTTGCCCCATGTCTTGGTTTATGAGCATGTGCATGTGTGAATGGATGTGTCTATACACCCTTAATGACAGAGTTTTAGCAAGGCAGATCTGAGACTCACCTCAGCAGACATAGTTGCACTTGTTTAAGGAGAATGTTTCTTGTTTATGCTGCAGGCAAAACAATGAGGCTTACCTAGGGTCTGTTGTGAAAATGAGACATCTGTGGCAGCTGTGCTGTTCAGCCTGGACCCACTGTACCTTTCGTGCAGAACTCTTGGGCTTCTCCTGGCTACTTGACAGCAATAGAGATCATTACAAGCCTCTTTTGTGGGTCAGATTGGTATAGGATCTTCCTTACATCCGTGAAAAACCCATTAGATCATCTGCATTGATGGGTAATGCAAGGGTTGGAAATGAGACTGAATCATCAGTATCCGCTTTATAGGGTGCCTGGGAAGCAAGGCCCTGCTGAGCTATATACATTGGCCACACTGTGTCCAGGGGTAGGGAAAGATGCATATTTCTACCTCTTCTAAGGACGAGCAGATGGAAGAATGATCTTTCATCATTTCATCCATATACTTGCCTATGGCAATTTATCTCACATTTGGAGACCCAAAATCACAGGAAGGTTCAGGCTCCACAGGAACTTTCTTTCCTGTGGATGAGAATATAGTAATGTCCCAGTTGTTCTCATTGACCGTAAGTGGTTTGTTCTTCTCCACAGGGAGGGGAGAATTGGACGCGATCAGATTTTTCTGATACTGTTATTGCCGCATGAGCTTGTAGGCATGGTGTCTCCCATTTAGAGTGTGAGCATTTCGAGAGCAGGGACTCTTCCTTTTACTTGATTGCATCCCTTTCCATTTAGCACAGTGCTTGGCATGAAGGAAGTGTTTACTGAAGGCTTTTGCATTTGTTCAATTTTTTTATTCCTTGTCATTATCATTATTACTATTACTGTTATTTTTTCATAAATTAGCATGATTTTCCTTAACCCTCCTATGATACATCGCTAAAAGATTATCACTAACTATAGCAAAGGCTGCTAACTATAGCAAAGAAAAAAACTTGATGCAGACTTTGAGGCAGAGTTGGTTATGGTTGCTTCTCTATATATAACACTTGCATTTACTTTCCATGGGTGTTCTCCTGGGACCCTCCATTTCCTGCTGCTTTATCTCTCCCTCCTTCTCCTCTCACTCCCCTAACTTACTTGTATCCTTAGAGGTTTTTGCATCTTGGCAGCTTTCCCTCTGACCAAAGTCAGCTGAAAATGACTCCTGCTAGCTTTCTTTGGCACATCAGTGTCATTGTGCACTCCATCAGGGACCTGAAATAGGGAAATCACTTAAAACCAGTGGAAGGCACTCTGAACCGCCTTCCCCAAGCTGTCAGGGGAGTAACCTAAGGTAGTCTCTGGCTTAAAAGTAAATCTCTTTGGCTAGCCCAGCCCTTTCATTTAATACTGAAAAACATCTTTTTACATTCCACAAAACTCTCCCTTTTGGGCCTTCCTTTGTCTAAAGTTAATATTTCCTGCATTGACTCCTATAACAATCATCACATGAAAGGTCGAGGGCTAAGGAATTCAGAATCAATTAAGACTCTACCAGGAAATCAAAACCTTCTGTTAAGCCGTAAAATGTTCTGGGATGAATTGATGCCACCTGATAATATTGCATCAGAGATGCATTGTGAAGCATGATATTCAAGGCCAAATGTCTTTTTTCCACAAAAGGTACAATCCCCTTATCACATGAAACTTATCAGGACTAGAAGAAAAGAAGTAATAAGTGAGAACATGGAGTATTTTTGAATGATTAAAAAAATAAATTCTTGGTCCTGGTGATCATTTCCATGACTCTTAGGAAGATTAAATGTTTTATAGTCACAGAACCCACCTCAGATTTTATTGTCTGTTACACTGGGCAGGTCATGACCCCTTCATGCCTCAGTTTCCTCATTTATAAACTGAGGAGGTTGGAGTTGAGGGCCTCTAAAGTTTCTTCTGGCTCTAAATCTAGGATCCTATGATTCTGTAACAAAACCAAAGAACCATGAGACTCCTCAAGAGTGTAGAAAATGATGCCTTTTTTAAAAACTAGTGTATTAGGAATGTTTATGACTAAGCATAAATAGTTTCATCTGGATCTCAGATACACAAAAGCAAACTATGCTAAGCCTAGTATCCAAATCAGCAGCCACTGTGTGCAGTCAATAATACCTGTACTGTATAAAGAAATTATTTTAATTATTTTTTTATTTTTCTTACTAATGCTGCCCCAGAAATAGTAAACGTAAAAATACAATAGAATTTTTTGTAGGTAGAGCTCATTCTGTTTCCCTCTTTCTCTGACCTGCGACTGGCTGGCTAAAGTGTCAATCTGCATCAAACTGGCCAACTTCAGGTAACAGCCAATTACAACTGTTGGAGCCCAGCTGATGCTGATCTATCACCATCCAGTGTCAGGGGATATAGGAATGTGAGAGAACAACGGACATGTCCATCGCCTTCCCTTCCCATTCAACCCAGAAAGAACAGGAACAACAGATAGCTGAAAATGCTATGTACCCATGTCTGCTCTCCAGGCTCCAGAGGAGACTTCAGATGGCTGCTTAGCACCTTCCACAGTGCCTGAAAAAGAACTGGGGGTAGGGAGGAAGGTGTTTTTCACTAGGGCTCAGGTGTTATCCCATGGGACAATACCTCCAAATACCCTATTGTGATTATAACTGGATCTGTAGTTTAGATACAAGGAAGCATACTATTGAAATCAATAGAGATAAAGTAAAAATTCAGGAATATTCAAATTATAGGATAATGGATCCAGAGGGGAAGAGACCTTAGAGGTTACCAAGTCCAAACTTTTCATTTTCATATAAGGAAAGTAAGCTCCAAAGAAGCAGTGACTCCCCCAGTCAGTTGGGTAGTAAATGACAAAGGCAGAATTTGAATTCAGGTCCTCCTGAATCCGGTATTCTTTCAATTGCTCCATATTATCTCATTTTACTTTTTTTGGGGCGGGGCAATTGGGGTTAAGTGACTTGCCCAAGGTCATAGCTAGTTTTTTTTGTGTTAAGTGTCTGGGGCGGGCATTTGAACTCGGGTCCTTCTGACTCCAGGGCAGATGCTCTATTCACTGCACCACCTAGCTAGTTGCCCCCATTGTCTCATTTTAATAGGGAAGTAGACAGAGATGATGACTCAACAACAACAAGAATTCTTTCAAAGCTACTGATACCTATTTAAACCAGGCTGAAAAGACACCATCTCGTTGTTTTTTTGTTTTGTTTTGCTTTCTTTTTTAATGCTAATTTTCATCTCTTTTTCATCCTCTCTAGATAATAGTTTGGGAAAGGCAGTGACTGGTGAGCCCCAGATGTATAAGAGATGGGGGGCATACTTTTGCGTCCTTCCACGACCAACAATATTACATTGTTGTCCATACGTGATTATAGAGCCTAAGCCATCAGGCTTTCCAGAGAAAACTTTAATTTTTATCGTTGTGCTGTAGCCTCTTTTTAACCAATTGGACTTCCTCCCTCCTCCTACCCCACCCACCAATCCCACTTTCTAGTGGGTGTTTTTAGAATAAGTTTGGCACCTAAATCTCTACTTTGGCTCTTTGCCTTGCCCCAAAGAGGTGGTGCCTGCAACTTTCCCCAAAACACTAAATTGGAAAAAAAAAAATTAGGCATGGCTTAGCCCAAGAGACTGCGACTACCAGAGGTTTACCCACAATTCCTGTTCCCAGGTCCTTGTCCGTTCCCAGGTCCTTGTCCGGTCCCAGAGCACACAAGAGCTTTACTTTTCAGATTGTGACAGGTAGGACCTGCTTTTCCTTTAATGAGTCAGACTCAATTTTTATTCCCTGTTCTGGGAAGGACATCAGCCACTCAGCTTATGTGAAACCTTGCCTCAGTTTTGTTAATGGGATAGGCATGGTGTTTTGGTCTAATATGTCATTTTAATAGCATATAGGCTGTTCATCCATGGGAGTGTATATAAAACTAGGAAAGCGGTAAGTTTGCAGTGTGCTCATACTGTATATATATCTCTAAATGCAGACCCTACTTCAGAAATCTCACCCTCCTCTCCTGCAGTGGGTGAGCTGCTAGCAATCTTCTTACATTACCTGTGACCCACTCCATCACTCCATTCACTGAATATGATAGATTGTAGTACATAATGTAGAAAAATGCAGTGTATAGCATATAAACTCACAGAGCATATCTGATTTAATAAATAAATGCACAGAAGCCATTTTACAATACATAGTCAAAAAGGCTACAGGCTGCTGCATTGATGTTGTGCCCAGTTCAAGAGAATAAGGCAGGTTTCCATTGCCAGAAAAGAATCTAGTATTCAGTTTCTCATCCAGCATAGCGCATAAATAAAACATGGTGTACGGTAATACCAAACTGCATGAAGCGATTTCCCTTAGTACATAAACTTCGAGCACCCCAGTCTTTGCTTCAAGCTGAATTCCCCCAGTCGACTCAGGCTGCAGCAGGGAATTGTATGACCTTCTACAGCGGGAACTTCCCACTTAACAGATTCCAAGGCTCTGCTGGGCCTCTCGCTAATGGACAGCCATTAACCATTTTGGAGCTTCCTAGAATTCCCTGGAGCAATGTAAGCTGAGTCCTAGATCTCTCCAGAGCAAGAAGTTGACAGGCAGCTGTCAATCAATTGGGACTTCTTGAAGCCGTACCCTGTAGCTAATAAAAGTGCTCAGTGTTTATAATGGGAAAAGATTATCATGTCAACATTAATGTGATTTAATAAAACCATGAACATGGATTCTCACCTACTAGCTAGTTATCTATCTATCTATCTATCTATCTATCTATCTATCTATCTATCTATCTATCTATCTATCTATCTATCTACCTGTCTGTCTATCTATCTACCTACCTGTCTGTCTATCTATCTATCTATCTATCTATCTATCTATCTATCTATCTATCTATCTATCTATCTATCTATCTA
>NW_027186304.1:40415694-40424446 GCF_028583685.1 Petaurus breviceps papuanus | reverse complement strand
CTATCTATCTATCTATCTATCTATCTATCTATCTATCTATCTATCTATCTACCTGTCTATCTATCTACCTGTCTGTCTATCTATCATCTATCTATCTATCTATCTATCTATCTATCTATCTATCTATCTATCATCTATCTATCTATCTATCTCTGTCTATCTATCTTCTATATATCTATCTGGACAAAATATATTTCATCCTATAATATTATTACATGATAAGCTTGGGTTGATTTTTATTTTGTAGTTAATTAAGACATTTGGACTTTTGTGAAATGGTTGTCATCACTTATAGAAATATTCAGTTCCTGGGAAAATTATACAAATGGAAAATATGTATTTTAAACCTAGGTAAAATAAGTTATCATTTCTGTTATTACTAAAATTTTTATCTTTATTTGATAGGGCTCAGGTAGAAAAGGTTATGGGACAAGTCATTATCATGCTTTCGGGTTTCTTACACTTAATATTCAGTAGACAATTGTACAGGCAGATAAAACAATCACTCATTATAATTGAATAGAAGTATTAGGATGAAAGCCCATTTTCCGAAGGCTCACTGAAAGACACTTTGGGACGATTCTAGTAGCAGAGAAGACTATGGGGATGATATATATTCCATGCTATTCCTACATAATTCTAATTTCTTCTGTTTGGGTTTTCATGTAGATGGAAGGTTATTGGTATTTGATTTCATGTTGTCTATTAAGATAATATTCTTAATTTTTATGGATTATTGTTCCATCTGAGGGATTATTACTCTTATTCATTTAATATTGTTTTCTTCTTTTGGGTGATGTGGTGTTCTAGGGGGGAGAGGGGAGATTTGGTATTAGTAACTTTCTGAGTTCTAGTTATGGAATTCCAGGGCAAGAAGGGCCTTTAGAGATCATCAATTCCTTTCCCTGAGGCTCGTCCCAGATTCCCACTTTTGGGTTAGTTGCTGTATTTGCATTTGTTTCCTATCCCCCATCTGTAAATAAGGGTAATAACCTTATGTTGATTATCTTTGATCTATTGGCTAATGTTGGAAGAACAACTTTAGAATGAGACTCAGTAGATTACTTAGGGGGAAAAAAGAGTCAGGACTGCTTAGTCAGGACTCATGTAGAGAAGCAAGTCACTCATTCTGTTGAAAACAACAGCTCTTCAAAGCTGATTTAAAACCCTTGGAGTCACGTTCAAGTGGGAATTTTGAGTAGCTCCTGCCATGACCCCTTGCTCGAGGTGACCAGAGTGCACCATCCATGTCAGAAGTTTATTCTATTTCCTAATTTGAATTTATAGGAAATAGATATAGGCTGGGAATAAAAGAAATAAGACCTGACCTTTCAAATCTGATTCTTTTCCTGACAGTGCAGATAAACTGCATATTTAAGTATTATGCTTCTCCCTGTCTTTTCTGACTATTTGAGAGGAGCCCTCAGTCAACTGGGTAACTCAGATCAAGCCATTTGCTTTTTCCTGATTCTGCTTGGTTATTCTGAACACATTTTCAGACATGTTTTCAGTGGAAAGAACCTGGAGGTGAACACTTTTTCTTTGGGTACATGACCCTGACAGAGGACAATTACAGAAAGGTGTCTAAGCCATGGAGTGTGTACCTCTTATGCCACGATTTAAGACATAGGTTTGAGAGAGACAGAGACACCAACAGAATTATTTCCACAGCTGGGTTTTACAGTCTCAAGTAGTGCTTCTGCCACGTTTACAGGAATTTTTTTCCCCCAGATGCTCTCCCAGAATCACTCAGCTGCATTTATTATTCTGTCAAATACAATGTGCAATAAAGAGCCCGCTCCTGAGGATGGGTACCTGTGTTTGGAATTTGGTGTGGAGATGCATAAATCACCAGTGGAGGGCAAGGCGTATATGCCTTTTGTTTCTTGCATCACCTTTTATTATCTTAAGACTGAAAAGTTAATAACCCGGTGTGTAATCATGTCATTATCAGTTTACATTGTAGTAAAGCCCATTCAAATGATGATTACATATGTTAATGAGTGTCGTTATAATGCACTACACAGTACATTACCTTCAATAAATATAATTGTTTATGCACTTTAATGAGGGGATATAATGCCCCAAAACTAATGGCATTGACTGAATTGTGATTTATTACTCTAAAACTTTGCCATTAGGAAAGGAAATCTTACAAAACCTTTTTATGTTTACCTAACTTTTCTTCTCCTCCTAAAAGCTGCCACTCATCTCTCCCTCCCCCTGGTAACAAGAAGAAAATAGCTCCAAGATGCTGCAACAATGCTCCCTGTCAATGCGTTTCTCAACCTGAAGAAGCAGGAGGTGGGTTCATTTAAAGGGTTTAATGAAGATCATTATGTTTACCCCTTAGTAAGGCTTAATGCATTATCTGGCAACAAGGCCTAAGCCACGTCAGAATTTTGGCTGCAAATCAAGCAACAAGGAATAAAAACATTGTTTGTTAAACTATATACTAGGAATAGAAAATCAGGCAAGGGATGGTATTTTGGCCCAGGGTCCTACATCGGGCCAGGGAAGAGCCCGAGAATAGTTGATCTGGCTGTGAATGAATACCTCTCCAGCTGGGAACAAATCACATTGTGAGTAAACCTCACATACATCACTCCATTTCTAAGAGGTTCCCCCTTTTATATAAAAACTTTAAAAAAATAATAAATTAGACATGACAACATAGCAGGGGGAAAAACATTTGAGGAAAGCATAATCTGATTTTATGACCTATTGGAGATGTGGGCATTGAACTCATGGCACCATGAGCCCCTCTTGGGATCAAAGGACCTTAGGAATTTAGGTCCAGAGAGAACTTGTGTCCTTGTTTCCTGTCTACATTGTTTTGTGTAAACTAATGTGTATGTATTCATGCACATGTTCATTTTTGTGTATTTTTCTTGCTTTATGGATTGCTATGGACAAAAAATTAATCAGTAACTGGTGAGCTCTACAATGAATGGACTCTCTGTGGTCAGCTTATGAAAGGACATAGACAGCAATCATTGGATGGGTAGACATGAATGAGTTGCATTCAGTATCACCGGAGGAAACTTTCAAGTTCATGACATCACAGATTCAATTGAATCCAAATGTGTGTACACATATACATATATATATTTATAGATGCATAGACACAACCACAATTACAGCCACACATATGAACATAATCCAGAAGTGTGATTTCATGTGTGTACGGAATTCCCAGTGTTGGAGACTCCTCCCACTGACATACATTGATGCATATTGGGTAATTTATCATTTTAGAGAATTGCCCGAGGCTCTAAGAGTTGTTCCTGATCACAAAGTTATCACAAACTTGACTTGAATTAAAGTCCTCCTGACTCTAAGGAACGATATCTCTATATTCTTGGCCACACTGTCTTTATTAAATTAATTACTTAGAGATTAAATGATGAATGATTTGATCATTCATATAAACACTAAAAGCAGGGGTAGGAATAGAGAATGTTCAAATGGGCTTCATGTTTTCCTGTATTGAGACTTTAATTGACTATGTCTTAGACAAGCTGATGGATATTCTGTAGTTAATGTCCTTGGCGAAGATTTCATTAGGAAAATTCCCAGGAATTGCTGGTTAATGTGCACAAACAGCAGAATCACTGCCCCTAATCTAAATGTGAACCCAAACTCAATCATCTCAAGAATAACCACAATCCCACCTTCTCCACCCAAGGAACAGGCAGCTTGTTTGGAGCATTATCTGGTCTCTGATTTTAGTGTGCATATTAACCAGCTAATTTACATATTATCCACAATTTGGTTCTTACCAATAGACTGTGTATCCAAACCTTAATTGGAGCAGAGTCCATAGGTCTTAAACATCACATAATTCACCCTCACAGATAATGTAAAATTAAAAAACAAGGCTTGTCAATGGAACTTTCCCCATAAATTCACTGAAAATGCTGTTCTGTTACCTTCAGAGGGAGATGCATACCTGGTATACTATTTTTTTCCCACTTTTAGTAATTTACCATCTAAAAGAGGTTTTCATGAGTCTTTATGAATAAATAAACCCATGTAGCTTAAAGAAGGAGATTAATTCATCTAGATACTCTAAATACCCAGTAGAAATGACAACAGGGAATCTGACATCTTTAAAGAACTAGTTTGAACAATAGTACTTTAAGATAGATTCCCAGGATGAGTAGGTAATCACCAGAGAAACTTCTTAAGGTTTATAGTGGTGTTCCAAGTAGTTTGAAAGTCAGTAGTTTGGAGAGGAGAAAAAAAAAGAAAGAAAAAAGAAAGGAAAAGAAAGGAAAACAAAAAAGAAGGTAAAAAGAAGAAAGGAAAAGAAAGAAAGCAAAAGGAAGAAAGAGAAAGAAACTTTGACATTGAGATGCAATTTGTGGTAAGATCTAATTAATTTTTTTTGCTCCTAAGAATAATTTATTATTTACACTTCTTATTATATATGTATTTTAGCTTCATTAGTCTGCAATGCTGGAAAAAATTATACCTTCAAGTCCTATTTATCAAATTAATGGTGCAGTTTCCAAGTGACACATTCCACATTCATTAAACCAAGTACAGTAAAAATGCATTTAAATTAGATTAGTGTGATGTAATAAAGATTCCAATGTAGGGGCTGATATTCTAGCTGAAGAGAAACACCCAGATGAAGTTGAAAGCAACTTTGAGATAATTCTTCAAAATTGATTTTGGCACCAGTTAACGTGGAAGAATAAGAGATAATGATTCTCTCCTCTAACTGTGCCCGCCTAGTCAATGTTATGCTTTCCTACAGCATGATGGGGACAAAGCCTATAGCACGTTCTCCTTCCTGTACTCATTCTAGTAGAAATACTCAAGTCTGACTCAGTCAATGGCTGCAGGAGCAACTTGCTGAGAATTTCCTGGCTGTGTTGGATTTGCATATGATAGAACAAACTCTGCTGCCACCTTCTTAATAATTAGCTTGGGTTCCTAGGGCACTGAGATGATGAAAAGCACCATGTCATTACTCCATATTGTTTGTACGATGCATGGGAAAACATTGCAAAGATCAAGAGGGAATTTTGTACTTTGGATATAATGCTGACCCCCAAATTTGCAATACTAAAGATTTGTGTTAAAAAAAACTGTTGTACTTATATTTTGGAGGAAGGTGGGATTTGGAGTTAGAAGGGCTCTTTGAGGCCACCTAGTACAATACCCCTGTGACCCCCATCCCCATCCCCTGCTATTTTACAGACGAGGAAAGTAAGACAGAGAGAGGTGAACTGATTTGTCAGGGACTGCAGGTGGCAGGCTTGGGAGAGACCTTTCTCCTCTATGTGCTCATGATATGAATATGTATTTCTTTAATACATGTTTCTGTCGGGTCCTTAGTATCTTTGTGTTATTAATTTGGGAGCTCTTAGACTGAACCTCTTTAACTTACTAGCCTAACACAGTAGCACATGTGAACAGGCATTTTATAAATCTTTCCATGATGAGGTTTTGAGCTCTATGTGGCTTGTAGGCTACTATAGAAGAATCCTGGCATATCTATTCAAGCAGTGTATAATGTGTCAAGAAATGCAATCAACACCAAAGTCAAGACTTCAAAGTCTACTTTAAAGCATGGGTCTTAAAAACACTTTTTGCCAAAAGCATTGTTCTAAGGATCAAGGGAACAGAGTGTGTGTCAGAGTACAGGGGAGAAAAAGCAAAGAGACTGTACCACTGATGGTGTTGTTCCTTTGTCATCACTCAGAAGACCCCTGTCTCTTCTGATCAAAGATTGTCTGTATTCTTCCTCATGGGGCAGGTAGGTAGCCTAGTGGATAGAATGCTGGGCCTGGCATCAGGAAGATTTATCTTCCTGAATTCAAATCTGGCCTAAGACATCTACTAGCTGTGTGACCCTGGGCAAGTCACTTAACCCCATTTATCTCAGTTTCCCCATCTGTAAAATGAGCTGGAGAAGGAAATGGCAAACCACTCCAGTATCTTTGCTAAGAAAACCTCAGATGAGGTTATGAAGAGTTGAACACAAATGAAAAAACTCAACAATAACAACAATTGTAAAAGGATATAGGGCCTGGAGTCAGGAAGACTCATCTTTGTGAGTTCAAATGTAGCCTCAGATATTTATTGGCTGTGTGACTCTGGGCAAATCACTTAACCCTCTTTGCCTCAGTTTCCATATCTGTAAAATAAGCTGGAGAAGGAAATAGCAAACCGCTCCAGTATCTTTGTTAAGAAAACCTCAAAAGGGGTCATGAAGAGTTGGATGTGACTGAAAATGACACAATAAAACAACTTTCTGCCTGTGCTCTAGTAGAGGACTGCTGCAGAATTCCTTTTGTTCCTATGTCTGAGGAACCAATGTGAAAGAATCAAGAACAAGTGTGTGAGAGGAGAAAGGAAGAGTCTTTCAAGTTTTCCAGAGACAATACCCAATAAGTAGCAAATCTAGTCTAAGCATCCCAATTGAATAGGGTGTTCTACTGGAGTAAGCTTCACAAGGCAGAGGAGTCAGTTATGAGTTAATCTAGGTAATCTATGAAGTTCCTTCTGATTCTTTGATTTAGTAAGATGGATTCTCTCCAACATTCTGCCTCAGTTGCTTCATCGTAATATGGAGATGACCCTGGAATGATAGAGGTGGAGTGCAAGTTCTGATATGTTCTAATATGCTAGAAGGATTTTGAGTGTGATTCTAGCAGCAGACTATGTAATTTCTGAGGAAGAGCATAGAGAGGCCCAGTCACTTGTATGTTGGCCGCTTGGTAATGATTTCTTCGGCCATGGAAAGCCATGAAATGGAGTTCATATTGAAGAGGAATTCCATGTACATTTTCCTTGTTGTAGATCATACTGTGCCAGTTACCTCAAGCCGTGAACACTGTGGATGGAGCCTCCTAAATGACACCCATAACCACTCAGAAATGTGGCCTACCTATCCACACAGGAAAAAAACAATTAGATGAAATTTCTATTGTCTAGATCAGGAGTTTTGAACTCTTTTTGTGTCATAAACTCTTTGGCAATGTGGATAAACCTATGGGATGCTTTTCAGAATGATGTTTTTAGACACATGAAATAAAATACATAGGATTAAAAAGGAAACCAATGATATTTAAATAGTTATAATTTTTTTTTTAAGTTCAGGGATCCCAATATAAGAACCCCTGGTCTAGGTGAATATGAAGTGGAATAATCATTCATCAGTATATGTGTATGTATGCCAAGTACATCTATGTATAAAATATATAATATAGAAATGTAGCATTTGTTTATGTATATACACATACATATGTATATACACATGCACATATGTGTATGTACATGGTTACATACCTATGTCCAAGCATCTCTCTACTCTGTCTCTCTCTTTCTCTTTTCTCTCTGTGTTTCTGTCTCTGTCTCTCTCTGACAGATGCTACAAATGAAAAATGAATTGGGGTCCAAATTGAATGAGAAGACAGAGTGAACGTGGTTCCCTTGGAAAATTGCATAGGTCTTTTATCTATTTAAGTGTCTTATTGAAACAATGGTCCGTCTTTTCATTGTGGATATTTTTCTGATATTGTAAGACTGCATCATAGAACATTAAAGTCTTTGAAAAGTTAAAGTAGAAGATCACCGAAGGACAGTAGTAAGGTGTAGGTAGACAAGAACAGGGTGCAACAGAGTATGTATGAGGAATAGCCCTGAAGATATGACCCAAAGGATGTATACCACCAGAGGTATATGACCAAAAAAGGAAAAAAGAATAGAGTGAAAGTCAATGAACACCAATGTATAGGTCATGTACTCCACTGGCATCCATTAAATGTCAAGAAAATTAGAAGAAGGTCCTCAGTGTGGTGGATGCACCACTGTGGAAGATTTATGGGAGAACATAGCAGCATGACAGTATACAGAAGGCCAGATTTGGAGTGAAGGAGACCTGTGTTCAAGTCTTGGTTATTTAATGTTGAATAAGCTACTTCTCAGTGCCCCAAACAACTCTTTAGGAATAGAAGTTCATAAGCTGCCTTAATTTAGGGGGTTCTTAATGCTAATGAAATAATGAATCCAGACCAATAAACCAACAAATAAATAAATGGACAAGTCATGTAGGATGGGCAGGCATAGATGAATTGAGATCTGTGTCATCATATGGATTACTCCCATTGATGGTATCATTGGGTCCATCAAAGTAATGGGTAAGTTCCAAAGTAGAATAGAGTGTTTTGGGAGATGGTGACTTCTCCCTCATTAGAGGTCTCTAAGCAGAATCCAGATGACCACGGGTACATTGTAGTGTTTGTGCTCAGTTGTTTTAGTCCTGTTTGACTCTTTACAACCATTTGGGGTTTTCTTACAAAGATACTGGAAGAGTTTATCATTTTCTTCTCTAGGACCTGGAGTCTTACAGATGAGGAATTATTTTTTTACAGATTTTACAGATGAGGAAACTGAGGCAAACATGGTTAAGTGACTTGTCTGGGATCACACAGCTAATAAGTGCCTGAGGGCAGATTTGAACCCAGGAACAAGTGTCTTCCTGACTCTAGGCCCTTTATCCATTGTGCCACCTAGTTGCCCTATGTTATAGTAGGGATTTTTTTTATAGGTATGGGTTGAACTTCATGGACACTGGGATCCCTTCCAACTACAAAATTTGGACATTCTATTATCTGTTTTGCAGGAAGGAAGAAAGGAAGGAAGGGAGGAAGGGAGGAAGAAAGGAAGGAAGGAAGGAAAGAAGGAATGAAGGAAGGAAGGAAGGAAGGAAGGAAGGAAGGAAGGAAGGAAGGAA
>NW_027186304.1:40407566-40415294 GCF_028583685.1 Petaurus breviceps papuanus | reverse complement strand
TCCTTCCTTCCTTCCTTCCTTCCTTCCTTCCTTCCTTCCTTCCTTCCTTCCTTCTTCAGCATTTCCAAGCAGTGGGATTGAGCTAGAAAGAGGCATATTAAGTAGAATCCATCAGCCCACCCCCCTTTTTTGGATCATGTAAGTGGCCAACAGTACTATCTGGTGATTAAACAGAACAAGTCCTTTATTTTTACAAATCAAGAGACTGAATCTGCAGTTGATATCTTTTGTTTAAAACACTCCCTTATAACGAAGAGTTAAAATGAGTCGAAAAAATAGTTCGGAGAAGCTAGTGAATATATCAGCCAAGTCCAGCATTGAATGCAACATTCTGCACTCCTCATCCCTCATCTTTGCAAAGAAGACAATGAGGTACATTTTTCTCTCTTGCTCATTTTGATGTCACAGCATTCCATTTTGATTGTTGTTGTTTCCATCAATGTAATTATAGTCTTGTGAATATTGTCCTCCTTGTTCTGTTTATTTCATGTTAGTTCATATGTCTTCTGGGCTGTTCTAAATTTATTATATTCATATTCATAATTTCTTATAGTTCATTGTATTCATGTAAAACAATTTCTTTAGCCATCCCCAGCTGATGGCCATCTACCTTGTTTCTAATTCTTTGCCCCTTTAAAAAGTTCTGCTCTAAGTATTTTGTATAAGGGCCTAATCTTTTTTGTCATTGACCTCCTTGAGGTATATGACTATCTTAACTCTATGAGTTAAATTTTATGGATATTTTAGTTAATTTATTAGCACAACAAATTAAGTTTTGGTACAGTGGGTTTTCAGCAGCAGAGATCATTTCTTTGTGCAGTCTTAGACACTTCATTCCTCTGAATCTCACTTTCCTCATCTGTCAAATGAATGTGGTGACCCACCTGTGTTCTAAGGTTCCTTTCAGCATGTTGTATAATAAAAAACCATTTTATCTTCCCTTTGTATGCATTCATAAATTGAGAAGAATAATACCTGCTGTGGAAAAAAAATCAACATTTATTAAGTACCTACTATGCATGGCACTGTGCTAGGTGCTGGAATAGAAAAACAAAATTGTAATAGTTTGGGCCCTCAAGGAGCTTATAATCCTTTGGGGACATAAATAATACAAAATATATACAATATAAATACAAAGTCATTTTTTTCAGGGAAGGTACTAACAGCCTTGGAGTTAGGAAAAGTCTTGTAGAAGGAGGATCTTCAGATGAGCTTTGAATGAAGAAGGGATTCTTAGAGGTAGTGGAGTGGAGGGGGGAAGGAGTATATTCCAGGCATGGAGGAGAGTCTGTACAGAGGCATGGTGATGGGATATGGACTGTTATGTGGGAAGAACAGCAAAAGGACCAGTCTGGGTGATTATGTGAAGGAAAGTAATGTATAACAAAGCTGGGAAAGGTAGATTTAGGCCAGGTGTTGAAGGGCTTTAAATGTCAAAGAAGCTTGTATTTGGTCCTAGAGAGGTATGATGGTATAGCTAGGTGGCACAGTGGATAGAGTACCAGGCCTGGAGTCAACAAGACATTATCTTCTGAGTTCAAATCTTTCCCCAGACAGTCACTACCTGTGTGACCCTGGGCAAATGACTCAACTCTGTTTACCTCAGTTTCCTCATCTTTAAAATGAAGTAGAGAAAGAAATGACAAAATTTAGTACCCTTGCAAAGAAAACCTCAGCGAATAGGACATGACTGAACGACAATAATGAAAGATATAAAAGATAATTTGTTGGTAGAGCTGACAAGACTTGGCAACTGGTTTGATTTGTGGAATAAGGGAGAGTTAGAGTTAGAAGATGAGGACAACTCCAAGGTTCCAGCTCTGGGTGAAAGGATGGCATAGCTTTGAACTAAGAGAGGGAAGTTCTTGAAGGATGCTGGTTTGGGAGGAATGATAATGAGTTTTGACATGTCTGAGAAATCTAGATTTAAATAATAAATATCTATGGGATGACTAGTTTGAAATTTCTAAATGGAAGTTGATGATGTGGTATTGGAGTTCAGGAGGAGACTAGTTGCTTCACTGAGTTTTTACGAGGTCAAGAAAGGAATTGTTTACATACAATGAATTATTGTACAGGATTATCTATCTTTGTAACAATTTAATTTTGAAAAGTTCAATGTTAAGGCATTGGTGATCAATGGAATTTTAAGGTTGGTTGCTATTGGACTAAAGTGGGGTGACTGAATTTGAGATGTATATTTTTTTAAAAGGGCTAATCTTAATTTACTACTTTCAGCATGTCACCTCCCCCAATAGCTCAATTTTTGGGACACCTATATTTATATGAATAATTTGTCCCTTTTTAATTCACAGGGTGATATTAACCTATAGGAGAATCTACCAAAGGATCCCCAAATCTGGTAGAATTGAGAGCATTAGCAGTGGAAACCATATTGACTCATGCTCATTGAAACCTTGTTGAAGAGAAGAGATTTATTTATACTCTACATGCTGCCAATCTGCTCATCATATGTTTAAAAGCCCAGAATTGCACAGGCAAAGAAGCTCATGTAGAAATGTCACAGAGCATGGACAGAAATAGGTAAAAATTGGCAAGAGATCTGTGGACCCTGCCAATTTCATGGCTCACCATAACAAACATGGGATTCTCATTGTGTACCCTACCCTAGTGCCATTTATTGAACTGGAATCATCATAATCACTTCACCACTGAGACTGAGATGATGGTGAGACAGACACTAGCTGTTTCTGGCAATGCCCTTGAGTTGTTGTTTATGAACCAATTTAATTTATTGGTACCTGCTCATGAATGATTAGAATGATGATTCTTGTGTAGAAGACTTGGATGCTTACATACAAATTACTGTGGACTCGATAATTAGAGAGATCATAAATGAGTAATAAGATAAAAATAATTGTAGCATTTATAAAGTTTTGCAATTGAAATTTATATTAAAAGTATAGACAATATAATTTTGATGAATCTAAATCATGATTTTATAGAATTCTGTATCCTTTATGATTGTAATCCCTATTCTCCCATAAACCTTTTTTTTTTTTTTTTGCCTTTTGGAGGGCAAATGGGGTTAAGTAACTTGCCCAAGGTTACACGGCTAGTTTGTGTGTGTGTGTGTGTGTGTGGGTGTGTGTGTGTGTGTGTGTGTGTGTGTGGGTGTTAAGTGTCTGAGGCTGGAACCAAACTCGGGTCCTCCTGACTCGGGGGCCGATGCTTTACTCACTGCGCCACCTAGCTGCCCCCCATAAACCTTCTTGCATGTATACCCGATGTGATGTAGACTTATCTCTAGGTCTTCTTACTTCTACCGGGTACCAGAGTACTTGGAGTTTGCATATTGTCTTGCTTTTGTTGTTTGATCAATCAGCCTTCTTTTCTAATCATGACTTTTATCTTTAGCTCACTTCTTGCATATAAGTTGTCATTGGTGGTAAAAATCCTATTCTGGTTATATATTATAGTATGGCAGTGACCCTGAGTTCTTAAAAGCTTTGCCAGAAGAGTGTAAATTCTAGCAGGTTTTAGTAAGTTGGAAAGGTTTAGACTATAGTGCCAGTGACAAACTAAGTGAAGGACAGGGACTCCCATCCTTGTAGACAACAAATAATTTGGGTCAAATGTATTATGGTTTTATGTGTTATTTAAGCCTAATAAAATCTTTATTCTGCATTCTAATTTTATGTTATTTCTTCTTCTGAGGCAGTGTGGCATAATGGATAATAGTGTACTGGATCTGGAGTCAGAAACATCTAGGTCCAAATCCTACCTCAGATATTTAGCTTACAGTTGGCCAGGGCTACGTCATTTAATATCTCTGAAACTCAGTTTTCTCATCTGTAGAATGGGAATAATAGTAGCGTTGTCTGACAGGGTTGTTTTAAGAATAAAATGATATATGCATTTAAAGAACTTCATAAATCTTATCTCTATATGTCAAATCAGGTGTGATTATTATTGCATAAAAGTTCTCATTGGAGTTCTCATGGGATAAGCCATGATATGATGATTTTTCTATTATAGCTAATATTCTATGAACTATTACACAGATGAATATAATACTTGCTTTTGGTAGTTAAGTACAAACAATAATATATAAGCTCTTCCTCTGAAAACATTTTTCATGTAGTTCATAGAATATGTGCCTCACCTTGTCCCTACATATTTATTATTATTATTATTACTTTGTGTTATTTTTTCTTTTGTTATGTCTGTATACTTAATATGTAAGACTATTATTATTTTGAAACTTGAGGGGGAAATCTTTATTTTTCAAGAATTTTTATTTCAATGAATTATTTGTTTATTTTTTTTTTCAAGCAATTGGGGTTAAGTAACTTGCTCAAGGTTACACGGCCAGTTATTTCTGGGTGGGTGCTAAGTGTCTGAGCCCGGATTTGATCCCAGGTCATCCGGACTCTGGGGCTGGTGCTCTTACTCACTGATCCACCTGGCTGCCCCTTATTTGTTATGTAAAAAAAAAGCAGCTTCTAAAGATGAGCATTCCATATATCTCCTGATCTGAATCTTTAAGTGATACTGTTAAAAGGCAAATTCTATCTTCATTTCTTAACCCTGATTAAAGAGATAAAATGAAGAAAGAGAAAGTTAAGATGGTGTTTATTAACACACCAAAGCAGAACACACTGGTGTGAATTCAAACCAGGACCTGCTTTTATAGACAGGAGTGAGAGTCTTCCACAAAAGGGTGAAGGTATTTTGATTGGATCATGAAATAGGAGGAAATGGGATTGTTACCACCTCAGCTTCTCCCTAAGTACTTTGATTTGTCCAAGATTATAATAAAGAGATGGGGTTAATGAGCACTCCTGGAAATTTCTGCCAGAACTCATTATGAGGAGATGGGATTAGAGCTAAGAAGTACCCTCTCCTGTAATAGAAGAAGCCCCTTCCCCAAAGTCAAGCAAGGTTAAAACTTGGGATCACTTCAGAATGACTCTGGATTAGTGACTGATTCTGTGCAATATTCTCACTTTGGTGCTAACCATACTCATGGTGCAGCACACTCAGGTCTATATTGTCACCCTACCCTCAACCATATCATCCTGGTCTCTGCTGCTGGTGCAGAGTCAATTTGAATAAGCAGTAGTGGCTATAGCTAGGGGACTTAAAAATTATACAGGAAGTAAGTGAACTATGGCTATGAGTATTACAAAAATCACAATCCCGTGTTCCCTTCAATGTCATAAAAGTTAAACAAATTTAGTTAAGCAAGAGTCATAATCTCATTCATTTTATAGATGAGGAAACTGAGGGAGATAAGGTTAAGTGACTTGTCCAGGGTCACACAACTAGTAAGTGTCAGAGGCCAGATTTGAACTTGGGAAGACAACTGTTCCTGACTCTGGGGTTGGCACTTTAACCACTGAGCCATGTAACTACCCCTTCTCAGAGGGCTCACCAGATACTAGTTTGAGAGGTGAGATTTTCTTATCAGCAAGGTCACTGAGAAAACTCAGTAAACATAAACACCATGAAACAAACAAACAAACCAAAAGTTGAAATAATACAATGATGATCTTCAATATTATTTAATTCAATATTAATTAACATCGAATCTCCTTATCACCTGGTAACCCACTCCCAATGTCCATTTAATCAGCACATTTCATATCGAGTCCCAGATGTCCCTGCAGTTGTCTGGAAGCTTTTTCCCTTGGACATGCAAGAATAGGCCTTTCCCTCAGGGCAGCTCTGAAGGATCTCCTCTTAGAAAATATGCTTCTCTGTTTCCAAGTTACTTGTAGAGATTCCTAGATAATTCCATTAAAATCAGCCAGTAACAAGACAGTACAATTTAGTACAACCTCCCAAATTTGCTTTCTAGTAACTAGTTCATGTGGTAAGAACTAACCCAAACCTTATGGGTCTAACCCTATTAACAACAGAGCTATAAAAACAACAAATTAAGAACCCATAATTCACCTGAAATTTCAGAGAATTTCATTTTTTATATACCAGTTGCTCTTTCTATCTTTTCCTAAACTCTGTTCCTGATATGTATAATGCCATCAAGAGACTGAAAGTTTCTTTTAAAAAAAAATCCATAAAGGTCTGATTTGTGAAATAAGCCCTTTTGTCTCTTAATACAAATTATTCTTCCATATCGTGACTTTCCACATTGTGATTTCGATACATGGCAGGTTGACATAAGAAATTAAGTGGGAATTTTTTGGGAATTTTGTGGAAGCCGCAGATAACATAGAAAAAAACTTTAGAAACTCAGAAATGCATACAAAATATGTATAGTAGTTTATAATATCAACATATTTTATCTTTTAACACTATAATAATTCAAACTTCTTCTCTGGTACAATGGGAAGGTCAACAATTTTCATGGGGATTTTCCGGATGGAGGGGGATGCTGTGCCCCTAACATTGCCCCCTCCCATGATGTGGAAGGGATAACTGTATTATCAGACAGGGATTTCAAAATAGGAAAAAAGGACATGGTTTGAAATTCTTTATCATTATTAATGCAATTTTATATGTAAAAACCCTAATCCAATTTTGAGAATTTATTACTAAAACATATTCAAGGCATATATATATATATCATTAGAAATATTTGGAAGCTAATTGTATACATTTTAGAATGACCACATAAGTGATTAATTTTATGCCGTATATTCCCCCTGGTCTTTACTCATGTAAAGCTTATTTACCCCCAACCTACCAAACAAATGAGATTTGGAGTTTCCCAGTCTCTCCCCCTCCTCCAAACTTCTTCCACTATTCTAAGTAGGTAAGTGTGTGTAGGAAAAGGTACATAGACAAAGCCAAGTCCAGGAGATCAGGTCTTTGGGCTTATTTAGGAAAGGCACTTGGGGGAGGGGAATCTTGGGAAGAATATACCACAGGTCTTGGACAGCAATGTTTTATTGCTACCTTTACTCCTATGCCATTTCATTAAATGTCTTTTTCTTTTCTACCTGCACAGCTACATTCTTTGAGTTTGCTCTTAAAGTCAAATGTCCCCAATCTGAAAGGAGGATTTTAGACTATTCTTTCAAGCTCTAAATCTATATTTCTTAAAAATGAAACAGAAAAAATAGGAAAAGATATATTTTTAAAAAACCAAACTTTGAGTTGTGTCTATGGATGGGTTTTGTATGGCATTCCTACCTTCCAATGCTCAAAAAAGCCCACCAGGATAGTAGAAGCCCTATCATTGGGTCACCATTACAAGAACACCCGTGTTAAATAACTTGGAGCAGATCCACTGTGAAGAGTCAGTGTTCACTAGCCCTCAAAATTTCTCATTTCTTACCTGGGGTGGGTTGAGCTAGCTCTAATAGCTGAACATTGGTTGGTCCAAACTTCTTACATCTTTTTTATTTGTTCCTGGCATGGGGCCTTGGCATTTTTTTAATTCCTACCATCCTTTGGTCCCTTTTTCTGTTTTAGTAAAGGGGAAAAAGCTGGGGGAGGGGAGAAATAGACTTTAGAGATGTAATGATGCAGCTGTTTCAATTATAAAAACACATATAAAAACAGAGCCACTCCATAATCAGGAAGAAACTGCAAACAGCTCACCTGAGAATAGAAAGATGCCATTTTTACCTTGGAATCACAATGGGCTGAGTACTTGCAATGGATGTGATTAATACCTAAATATGCCATATTTTTATAAGAAGGCCAAATTAATATTTGGTTCTAATTTTAAGCTAGAGAAAATGTGCATGCAAGGTGTGTGTGTGTGTGTGTGTGTGTGTGTGTGTGTGAGAGAGA
>NW_027186304.1:40377668-40407466 GCF_028583685.1 Petaurus breviceps papuanus | reverse complement strand
CTCTCTCTCTCTCTCTCTCTCTCTCTTTCTCTCTCTGTCTCTCTCTTGCCTGTTAAAAGACTTTTGAAATCTCCTACAGAATTAGGGTCCAAGGGTAACATTGGACTGGTCCTTAAATGCAAACATAAAACCAGTTTGAAACCTAAATGAAAGAAATAATTTCGATTTTGCTATTCAAATATCTCGGACAAGAGTAAGACATACTTCCAATTTCTCAAACCAGTTAGGTGCTAGGTATTAACTTTAATACTTCTCAATGCTCTGGGCAACTCTCTAAGATTTTAAGTCTCAGAGATGGTACCAACTTGCATTGGTAGAAGCAGTCTTCTCACCTGGGAACTTCCTATTTCAATGAAATCACAAGTTCAATCTTTATCCTTATTAACTTTAATAGTCTAAGGAATTATTGGCAGAGCATGAAATGGAAATAATGATGTAGGATTTTGAAGTGAATTTTATCTCTTTAAAGGGGGGGTTGATGGAATGATAAGGACTTAAGAATAAGACCTGGGTTCTGATCTCTTTTGCTCCCTGCTTTGTGACTTTGAAAATCACTTCACTTCTTGAACCTTCATTGACCTCATCTGTAAATTAAGTGGTCTCTAAGGTCCCATCAACCTGTGACATTTATGAATTGTGCCTTTAACGTATAGCAAGGATCAGACCAAACACTTGCAATAATGGAAGTTAGTTAATTTCCTGGTGGCTTCATAGTCCATAGAGTCAAGAATGAAATCTCATGGTAGTGAGTGGCCCTTGAAACTGAGAATCAAGCCAAGTTGGAACGACAGCTATAAAAGGGCAAGAGGGTAAGTATAATGCAAATCTCATTTAGATAGTTACATGTTTCCATGTGTAAGCACTCCCTTTAAAAGGAGAAATTTCCAATTCAGTTACACCTTCCTATACTTTCTAATTCTTATACTTTCCCTCCATAAATCACATATAAAGGTCTTTCTCTGTTTCTTTAAACAAATCAACACTATTGTCTACTCTCCTCCAGGGTGCTCCCTTTTCTTAATGAGTTCAGGGCCTGGCTCAGTCTTTTTCTCCTCCCCAACTCATACCTTCATACTAGGGGGACTTTGAAATATATCTATATATCTATATCTACCTATATCGAGATAGAGATAGATAAATAGATATTAAGTCAAGCACCGTAACTTCACAGTTCCTCAACATAATCATTTCACATGATCTCCACCCCACTCACAGAGATGATCTTTTGATCTTGACATAGCTCACAAATATTCTACTTCCAAGTACATGAACTCGAAATTGCCTTATTTGATCATAGTCTATTGGCATTTCACCTCTTCCTTTGCCTTGCAATACCAAACCTTGTTCATCCACATTGTAATGTCCATTCCTTAACTACACAGTTATCTCCTAGGACATTACCCCTGAACTGCTCACATTCTCCTCCCCTCTCCATCTTGACCCCTTGGTGAACCAGTTCATCTTTATATTCTTCTCTTGAGTCTCTTCTTATCTTATCGTACCACTGATCATGTCCTGCTAAACCTCAGCATTGAATCACTCCCATCATCTGCTGTCTTCTCTCCTATGTACTGAATGAAGCTGGAGAAAATCCCAAAACATACTGACTAGTTTCATGACAAATTTACGCTATATAACCTCAACTGGGCCCTTGGAGCAAGGCAATTCTACTATGCCTCCCTCATCAATTCATTATTCTACTCTTCACAGCAGTTCTTCCAAACTTTTTTTTACCTCCTCAAACCTCTGCTGACTCCCATTTCTCCCTCTCTCTCACCTGAGAACATTGCCTCATATTTTACTGAAAAAAAAAATTAAGTCCATTTACCATGAGCTCCATCTTCTCCCCTCTCCTTCATCTCATATTACCAAGATGCTTCCTACCATTATCTCTTCTTTCACTCCTGCCTTTCATGAAAATGTGCCCCTTTTCCTTGCTAAGGCCAAAATTTTCTATATACCATCCTGTCTTCTCCAACACATTGTCCCCTCAATCTCTCCCCATTTCCCTACAAATGTGCCATGTCTCCCATCCTAACCCTCACCAGATCTTTTCATCCTCACTAGCTATTATCACACTCCTTGAGAAGACAATCTAGGTACCTGCACTTTCTGTAATTTCTCTTTTCTTTTTTTTGAAATTTTTTGGAGGGGGAAAGGTAGGGCAATTGGGATTAAGTGATTTGCCCAAGGTCACATAGCTAGTTTTTTTGTGCTAAGTGTCTGAGGTCAGATTTGAACTCAGGTCTTCCTGATTCCAGGGCCAGTGCTCTATTCACTGTGCCACCTAGCCACCCCTCATCTCTCTTTTCTTAACCGTCACAGGCTGGATTCTTACCTTATCATTCAACTGAAACTGTTACCTCCAAAGTTACTAATGCCAGATCTAAGTCTTTTCTCAATCCTTATTCTTCCTAATCTCTCTGAAGTCTTTAGCACTATCAGTCATCACCTTCTCCTTGACACTCTCTTCTCTTTAGGTTTTCATGACACTGCTCTCCTGGTTCTTCTTCTCCTACATATATGACCACTCCTCAGTCTCCTTTGCTGAACCTTCATCACCATTAACTGTGGATTTCCCCACAGAAACAGAGGTTCTGGGCCCAATTCTCTTCCCTCTCTCTAATACTTCACTTGGTGATCTCATTAGCTCCCATGGATTCAATTTTTATCTCTATGTGGATGATTGTCAAATCTACTTATCCAACTTTAAACTTTCCACTGATTTCTAATCCCTAGTTGCCTATTAGAGATATTGAACTGAATGTCCTGTAGATATCTCAAACTCAACATATCCAAAATGAAAATTATCATCTTATCCCTCCCCACCTCAATCCTCCTTCTTTCCAAATTTCCTGATTACTGTTGAAGGCACCACCTGCCTCTCAGACTTCAGACTCCCATCTAGGTATCATCCTCAATTCCTTACACTCTCTTACCCCCATATCCAATCTGTTGCCAAGACCTATCAATTTTATCTTTGTAACATCTTTTGCATAGTTTCCTTTCTCTCATCTGACTCCAATAGCAGTAACCATTGGAGGTTGTCTTCTCCTTATGCCTGGACTATTGCAGTAGCCTTCTGATTGGCTCATGGCCACAAATGTCTCTCTACTCCAACCCTTTCTCCAATCAGCTGTCAAAATGATCTTCCTAAAGCATTTGTCTACCATATTACCACCCCCTGACGCCATTCAATAAACTCCAATGACTCCTTATCACCTTTAGGATCAAATATAAAATCCTCCATTTAGTATTAAAGACCTTCATAATAGGCCACCCTCCATCTTCCCAGTCTTCTCAGGTGTAACCTTATGCCTCCCCCATATATTCTTAGATCCAGTTACACTGATGTCCTTGTTCCTTGAAAAAGACACACCATTTCCCTAGTCTGGGCATCTCACCTTTTACGGAGAGATTTTCCTCATCCCTCTGAAGTCAATTGCCTTCCCTCTGTCCATTATTTCAAATGAATCATTTGTACAATTTGTTTATACATAATTATTTGGATATTCTCTCTTCCATTAGATGGTGAGCTCCTGGATGGCCAAGAGTTGTACCTTTATTTATATCCTCAGTGTATGGCATCATGTATGGCATATAATAGGTGCTTAATATTTATTGACTGACTCACTGCTACTACAAAGCATATCTTCTTTGTTATAAGCAATGCCAACTTTATTGTTTACCATATAAGCTGATGTTGCTGTTGTTCAATTGCTTCAATTATGTCCAACTCTTCATGACTCCATTTGGGGTTTTCATGGCAAAGATACTGGAGTGATTTGTTATCTCCTTCTCTAAATTATTTTTAAAGAGGAAGAAACTGAAGCTAACTGGGTTAAGTGACTTGCCCAGGGTCACTCAGTTAGTAAGTGTTTGAGGCCAGATTTGGATTCAGGAAAAGTAGTCTTCCTGACTCCAGACCTGGGACTCTATCTACTGTGCCACCAAGCCACCCAATATATTTGATATATACCCTATGTAATTAAATAAATCACAGTATAATTAGATTTTAATTTAATTCAATTCAACAAATATTTAAGTACCAATTCTATGTCTCACACTGTGCTAAGAGTTGGATACAAAATTAATTAATTGGCAAACATTCATTGAGCATATGCTTTGTATAGGTATTGTGATAAGTGCTAAGTGTATAAAGTTGAAAAGGAAATAATCCCTGCCCTCTGGGAGTTTTAATTACATTGTAGGAGATAATATGTACAGATACAAGTTTGTATAGTGCAGATCCAAAATAAATATAAAGTGACAAGGATGAGGGAGGTGGAGCAATGGATAGAGCACTGAGTCTGGACTCAGAAAACTTGAGTTCAAATCCACCCTCAGACTCTTCCTAGCTGTGTGATCCTGTTACATAACCCTGGTTTTCTCAGTTTCCTGACCTGTAAAATGATCTGGAGAAGGAAATGACAAACCAGTACAGCATCTTTGCCAAGAAAACCTTAAATTGGGCCACGAAGAATTGGATGTGAATGAAATGACCAAACACCATGGGGCGGCCAGGTAGCACAGCGAGTAAGAGCACCAGCTCCAGTGTTGAGAAGACCTGGAGATCGAATCCCGGGCTCAGATACGTAGCACCCACCCAGAAACACCTGGCCGTGTAACCTTGAGCAAGTTACTTAACCCCAATTGCTCAGGGGCAGCCAGGTGGCTCAGCTAGTAAGAGCACTGGCTCCAGTGTCGGGATGACCCGGATCAAATCTGGGCTCAGACACTCAGCACCACACCCAGAAATAATAACTGGCCGTGTAACCTTGAGCAAGTTACTTAACCCCAATTGCTTAAAAAAAAAAAAAGAAATGACCAAACACCAACAACAATGGGGAGGAGAACCAGCACTGGCAGAGATCAGAATAGGCCTCCGTGTTGGAGGTAGCCTTTGAGGTGACAAAAGACAGGGATGTGTAGATATGTACTGGCATGTACACTCTACAAAGAAATATCTCCTGGGCTCTATGACAGCATAGACAAAAACCAAGCAATAACCTAATTGAGAAATGTGCTTCTTTAGATTCCTGTTGCCTCCCTAAGTCAGCACCTAACAATGTGTTGAACGTAGGCTTTCAATATACGTGAGTTGATTGGTTAATGTTATTCTTTCTTTTTCAATCCATTTCTATTTTATTTTGAAATCATATGTTTGCAATACAACTTCAGGTGTGTTTGGTAGAGTAAATGTATGTCTTCTAGTATATTACCAAGGAAAGTAACAGAAAGGATGACTAAGGGCTTCATGGTTGGTTAGTCAGGTGAGTTTTGGTATCATGTGTCCCTGTCACAAGAAGAGAAGACAAGACCTCAAGTCAAACATCTCACTGGCTGAGTCAATAGTACCCTCTTTGTGTTTACAAAGTTGAACTGGACCAAACTTCACAAGCCACATAGAAATTTTGAAGGAGAAATGAACATTAACAATTATTTGAAGGTCTGCTCCCTATTATTTCCCATCATTAAACCTAAGAGAATCGTCCTGGCTCCCGTCCTACCAGAAACTAGCATTTCTGCTTTTCATTCTCTCCCCCCATCTCATTCATTTCACTCAGAACTTAGCAGCTTCACATTTAGAAGAGAATCTGACCTTAGCCCAGTCGTAGGCGGTTAGCTGTAAAATTACTGATGTTTGGAAGACAGTAGCCACCTGTTTAATTGTATTTAAACTTGTCTGAACTGGTTCACCCCATCTCCCTTGCAAGGCCCACAGATAAGAACAAACCAGTATTTCCCTTTGACTCAATTCTTCTTGGAAAGGGTTTTGAAACTAAAAAGAGAAAGAGGGGGAGAGGAAAAAGAAAATTCTATCCTACAGCTTTTTTCCCCCCAATAGCCCAGCAGTGCTGTATACAGAATAAGGAAGCTTCATTTCTGATTGAGGTTACAGAGGTCACAAGATAGCAGTGCGATCCTGTCCTTTAATGCTGAGCATTCAGCTTTTTGTGTCTTTTGTCAGGGGGTCCATATGGAACAGTATAGCACCTAGTCAGAGGTAGGCTAATTCCTTCTGGAACGAGAGGAGAGGGGATGGGCTGGAGGGAAGTGAGCAGAAGCCCTGAGTGCTGCTGGGCCATGCCAAGATGAAGGCGGCTGCCCACTGAGCAGCAATTGCTTCGTGCCAGCTTCTCCTAAAAGAAAGCCAGCAGCACAAGATGCCACCGGCTCCCTGGCAGCTGCAGAGACATAATCTCCCGTAATTATGCAGCCATGTGATTGTCTGTGCCACCAGTTCTCAGGCCCATAATGACGGGGGGAGTGGGGAGGGTAGGAGAGAGAGACAAACTGGTCCCATTGACTAATGTGGAAGTTGTTACCTCTATTTCTCGATGGCCTGGGCTGCTGACTCTTGAGGACATAGGTGCTGCCTATCTCTGCTCTGGAAGCAGGAGCATCTCAAAGCAGATATCAGCTTTGTGAAGGACTCAGATTTCAGATAGCCAAGCCCTTTGTTATTCAGGGGCTAATTCTATCTTATTTGGGCATACTAGGCTCTTACTAACATGTCTTTTCTTTCTCTCCCCAATTACTAACCATTTGGCTACCTTAATATCCTTTAGCTCACCCATCATAGACTAGTAAGGGGAGAAGAAAGAACAAGGCAAAGGAAGGGACCTAGAAATCAGAATGTTAGCTCTTTGAGACTAAGGATTATTTCTTTCTTTTATGTATGTCTCCAGCTCCCAGTACTCCCTGGCTTGCAGTAGGAGCTTAATAAATATGTATTGATTGATCATTTTATGAAAATCTAAATTCAAGCATCTCCTACATGTCCAGTACCATTTTGAAATTGGGCACAGATCAACCAACCAACAAACATTTATTTTGTGCCTATTATACATCAGATTGATTAATCATCTTGGACTTAGTTTCTCTGATTTAAAAAGGTTGCCTGATAGAGGATGGCCATGAAAGCAAGGAGCCAATGGATTGGCCTGAGTTTCAAGGTTATCCTGTTTACCATCAGAATCGATAATTGTGATTTATCGTATGATGGGAACTTCCTGCAACTTTCTCCCAGATATATTATTGTTACTCAGTGGTACTTACATCCATTGGGCTGGGTCAAATTCTTCTAGAGATTCAGCTGGAACATGGCAGCAAGTTAGACTTCTTTGGTGACTGGCTGAACTCTCAGATCACTAGAGAACCATGTAATATATGAACCGGTAACCCTGTGTTCTCATCCCAGCTTAGTTGTGGTATGGTGAAAAGAGACTATGGAGGCAACACCTGGAGTGGAGCTCGAGCTCTGTCAGTAAGTATCTAGGTTACTGTAAGCAGGTGATTTCCATTTCCTCATCTGTAAAAGGAGCAGATTGTCTTTGAGCGGGAATTCTTAAGCTCTTTGCATCATTTCACAGTCTGCTGAAGCCCACGAAACTCTTCTCAAAATGATGTCTTTAAGTGTATGAAATAAAATACAGAAGATTACAAAGAAAACAATTATATTGAAATAGTTGTCAAAACATTAGGGAAAAACAAAAACAAATTCGGATACTGCCTGAAATCTGTGGATTCCAGGTGAAGAGCCCCTGCATCTGATGACATCTAAGGTTTGCTCCAGATCTAACATTGCAAAAGTGGAACAGCTGATCTTGGGTACTGAAGCAGGTAGCCATTGAGGTGCTCTTTCTTTCAAAGGCAGAAGGTTGTCTAGGGACCCCAATTCAGTGACAACTTTTAGCCCTCTCTTGCCACAGACAAAAAAGTGTGTGTAGGGCAAACACAGACTTTTCTTGGTGTAGACTAGAGAATCATCTCTGGTCATTTTCTGGTCTGATGTTAAATCTGTTGCACTGTTCGTATTGCTTGCAAAACTCATAGAGGTTCAGCTTTCATTCATCCGAGTGAAAGGGGACCTGGGCTGTAGACAATCCAATATGGTGAATAATCCAAAAACATTTCTGTGTGACTTTGTAATGCATTACGTGATCCTCCCACTTCCTGCAGCAGACTCTCGGTCCTTGATATATTTTTCTTAGACTAATTAGTTTGCATTTGCTGAACACACATCTATTGAGAAGGTTCTATAAGTGTCTGTGTATGTACTTATCTGGGTATGTGTTTTGGGGTAGAAAGTGGTCCAGATACCTCAGAGGTGACAGTGAGCCAATATCCACAAGCTATGTGTGGATAATTGATAATCATGTGTATGCATGCACATGTGTATGGGTGTGATATGTGATGAATGGTTCCAAAGATTCTGATACTTTTGGTGGCCTATCTTTTTTGGATTATATCATCCATTAATTGTAATATCTGTAAAGGAAAGGATCAAGGAATATCAGATGAAGAGTCCACACATCACATTGTTACCTACACATTTTTCTCTTTAGTATTTTTTGATGGATTAAAAATGACTGATAACTTTTATTTTTGCATTACCTTACTTTTAGATACAACTCTCCCTCCCACCTAGAGAGCCACTCCTTGTAAGAAAGAATAGAAGGGAAAGGGAAGAAACTCCCAAGGAATATTAAAAAAAAAAACCCTAAAGAACTGTCTTTAACATGTAGGGTAAAACCCTCACTGGAGGTTTTGAGGGAGGACATGTCCATGACTAGCATAGTGACAAGGTACAAAGTGATTGTAATCCACATCATTGTAAGGAATATCCACATTGGTCATAGCACAGATCCAGTAAGCTATTAAAGTACAGTTGGCCATGAGTCAGAAAGTGGATGGTCCTTTTAAAATTAAGCCTTGTGGGAACATAAAGAAAAGAGGGAGAGCTTACCAACAGTATTAGGTCCTTAGAAAGATGACAGTAGACCTCTTTAACAAAAGCTGTAGCCACAGTAATTGAGGACTTGCAATGGATTTGCAAAGAACCTGCTCATTCTAGATCTGTCTCTTCAATCACATCAATACCTGGGGTAGCACCATCACCTGGACCATCATATTCAAACAGACCAGACAAGAAGAATTCCTGATGGAGTCCTTTGCCCCACTGGCACATCATAAATCCTATTGACTGACTATTAGGGAGTAAGGGGAGTGGTGAATCCAAAATTGATGATATTTTCTCCAAGGTTTTGTGACCCTTGCTGAGGTTTGTCTTGGAATCAGTATTTTTGGAAGGGGGAAGACAGGGGGGAAGTTCCCATTATGATTCTAATTCCTCTGAGAAATGTGGCCAGGGCCAAGCCTTAGAGTTGTCATATGTGCACTGGTCTGTTACGAAGTAGGCTTTTGCCTTCTTGTTGGCTGACCTAGAACTACTGAACAGAGTGGATTTTATCACAGGAGGGAATCTGGACGCAGCCCTCATATTTCAACAGCTCCAGTTATTCACTGGAAAGCTGTCTACTTGAAATGTATAACAGCATTATTCTCCTTATAAATCAGACCTTGCCATTATCCTGTTTCTTAGAGAAATACTAGAGAGATGAAAGTCTTAAGTCTCTGAGAACATGCTTTTCAGACTCTGTCAGTGACTTGCCTGCTCCCAGGCTTCTGTACATCACTAGAAGACATTAGGATTGATTCATGAAAAGAATGACAAACATTATGGAATAAGTTAAATTTTCCTATTGTTTAAAACTCATCTTTAACTTTCAACAAAAATGCCATTTTTATATTTTTCATAATGGGTCTTGAGATACTTTTGCTAATTCAAAATTTGAAATTTCTGTAAATAATTAGGCAGAGCACTTATTGTATTAGCATTTAGAAATTAGGGATCATGGGAAATGACATTTATTTGAGAAAGTTTGGGGAGAAATTTTCAAAAATTAAACAACTTAATCCTAGTTTCTCATTGTGATTCAGTCAAGTCAGCAGAGCATCCAACTCCCTTGGTGACCTGTATTTAATTCTATTTTGTTGAAACATTTTCCCTAAGTGCGGCATTCAGGAAGTCAGAACTGGCGCTGCCCACTTGGCTCAGCTTTTAAGCCCGCACATTAGTTCTCCAAATGCACTTAGGAAGTTCTCAGCACCTCTTCCCAGAGCTCATCCTACTGTCAAGCCAGGCTTTCTCCCTGGTCCCCTGGTAATAGGCTCAGAAGCTTGTAGCCACATTGACTGTCTAGTTTCCTAATTCTAGCTCCATATCCAGGAATGAGTCTCAGTTTTCAAAAAGCCTCTTTCTGTTTCTTAGGTTGAGCCATGTGTCTTTTGTTCTTACCACATCCTATTCACTTACAACCCTGTCATTAGCTTCTGACTTATTAAAAGGTGCTAGTGCTAAGTCCTGTAGGCAGAGTTGTGGGAACATTCTTTGATACTTTGAAAAGATGTGATTTCAGCAGTGGGTCCTCTCTCCTCTCTATACTGTCTCATAAATCCTTCCATAAATTCTCAATTGAAGATCTACCCACCATGCTGGAGACCTTCTTGGACCTGGGGAAAGGAGATCTAGCCACCCAGTCTGGGTCCCTAATCTTCTGTCATAGGATGCTTTTCCCTGATCATTATAGTCTATTTCCCAGAAAAGAGAGTGAATTCTTTTTTTCTCCTCAAGACAGCACCTAGACAAATGCTATCAATGACCAAATTAGTGTGGCACATAATAATTGCATAATAAGTATTTGGTCAGTAAATGAATAAAGCATGCAAAAATTCAACCATAGGGAAAGATCCTAGAAATCTTCAATGATGACATTGGGCAATGATGACATTTGTCCCTTATGAGGGTGCTGGGTGTATTCTAATTTTCTGAAACTTGAAAGGAGATATGGTGAGTTTGGCAGAGCTAAAGAGGAATGATGGGGGTGGCTAGGTGGTGCAGCAAATAGAGCACCATCCCTGGAGTCAGGAGGACCTGAGTTCAAATTGTACCTCAGACACTTACCACTTACTAGCCATGTGACCTTAGGCAAGTCACTTAACCCCAATTGCCTTGCCTTCCCTCCTCCAAAAAGCAAAAAAAAAATTTTTAGATGAGGAATGATGAATATGATCAATCTTAGAAAAGATGAATTATTAGGAAAAGTTGAATAATACATTGAAACGTGAAAAAGATGATGATCACATGACCTCCACTGAAGAGAAATGAAACTATCATACAGCCATAGATTTAGAGGTAAAAGTCACCTTTCATTTAGAAATGGAATAAACCTTATTTCCTATTTCTCCTATAAAAACAAGATAAATACAACTTATCCTCTATCATAGTTATTTGCACATTGTCTCCTCCCATTAGACTGTGAGCTCCTCGAAGTCAGGTCTTTTGTCTTTCTTTGTATTGCCAGAACTTAGCACTGTGTCTGACACATAGTAGGTGCTTAATAAATGGTCATTGATTGACTGACTTTAGAGATCATCTAGTTCAAATACCTTATTTTAAAAGATGAGAACATAGAGGCTCAGAAAGGATTAGTGACTTGTCTAAGGTCCCACAGCTAGTTAATGGCAAAATCAAGATGTGAACTCAAATCCCTCAACTCAAAATCCAGAGTTCTTTATAGTACAGCATATAGCTGTGCATAAAGCCAAGCAGGAGCAGCTTTCCAGAGGACTGCTGCTGTGAACAGCTTCAAGATTCTGATTACATAGTATAGTAAACTCTCTATTCAGCAGTAAATTAAGGCAAAATAGACACAGAAATCAAGATATAGCATTCACAATGTTATGAATGGACACATAGTTTTCACCAAAGTAGCCACATAGTTTTAAACAAAGTATAATCATTTAGTAATTCAATCATTTAGTAACTCAATCATTTAGTGAGTCCTTAATTCAATCATCCTTAAGGAGGCTTGTTTCCTTAATGGACACAAAGTACAAAGGTCAAAGTTCTCCACCTCTAGGTCACAGTAAATCATCATTTTCTCAGTCAGCATCAGGTATCCAAGAAGAGATCTTTTCATCTTGACTTGAGGCTGGCTCTCAGCTTCCATGGTTCCTCTTCCATG
This sequence comes from Petaurus breviceps papuanus, assembly GCF_028583685.1. Lineage (NCBI taxonomy): Eukaryota > Metazoa > Chordata > Mammalia > Diprotodontia > Petauridae > Petaurus > Petaurus breviceps. The sequence continues at coordinate 40,395,593 of NW_027186304.1, read as the reverse complement.
GTCCCAGCTCCTGCCCCAATCTACACAACTGTCACCTGGGTGCAAAGGCAGGAAGCTCCCAGTTCCTTGTCTAGCTCCCTGTCCAGTTCTTCATCCAGTTCCCTGTACAGTTCCCATTCTATATTGAAGCTTACAGTTCTACCTCAAGTCCTTCACAAGAGCTACAATAATATTGATACACATTGCCGGCACCATCATCAATTCACTATCTGCCTGTGAAATCAACTCAGACCCACCAACAAGGTCCAAGAGATCAACACAAATCATTAGTACAGTCCCAGGATCTCCAAATCCCTCCTCCGGGACTTTTGTAAACAGACAACCAGAAAATCTTCTTTCAGGGCTTCTCGTAAGGTCCCAGGGCTTTTGTACAAAATATCACAAACAAACATCAACACAGACAGAACAGACAAATACAGAGTGCCGGGATACCACAAGTTTTCTCCTTCTCCACCACAAGAGCTCCCTTCTCAGTTCTGCTCTTTCCAGCCTGGGCCTCTCCTTATATATGGTCATTAGCTCCTCCCCTTCCTATTGCATCAGCAACAGGAGTTCACAGGTTCTAGGGTTCACAATTTGTGGGGTTCACAAGTTCTGCTTCTCAATCATGGGCAAGGCTCAGAAGAAACTTGAACTGAAACAAGGTTAACTAAATAGCTGAAACAAGGTGGTGTGAACTATTTCTTTGCTTGCCATTACAAGGTGGTGCAAATAAACTTAAATAATAATAGTGAGGATTAAATTAGTTGTAGGAAGGAACTTCCTGAGAGTTAGGTTTGTTAATTACTAAAATTAGTTGCTATAGAACTAGAATTTCTTTTGCTGGAGGACTTCAAAAATGCAGAATTTTTAGACAATTTTGCCATAGTTTTTCCTGGAAGTTGATGAATAGAAAAGATAACCTAAGTTATTTGTCTTCCTTGTTTGAGATTCCATTGATTTCTTTGCTCATTCCTTCATTCAAGAGATATTTATTGAGGATCTGGTATGTGGGTTACCTCAGAGAAGACACTCTTATTGCCTTCGTGTAATTTATAGGAGAGTAATTTTAATAGATTGTCTCCATATTATTATTAGAATAAAAGGATTTTAGAGTTGGATGGGATCTTAGAAATCATTGATTCTCATTTCTAACTTTATCCAGAAATTCCTTTTATAGTCTCCTTGTTGAGAATTCTCTTGTCCTCTATTTAAGCATTTTTCCTTCTTCATAAGTCAGACCTTTCCACTGATGCTCATGTCAAACACTTGGGTAATATTTCCTTGTGCAGTTACCACATTCCATAATATTCTCAGTGCCAACTGAGCCACACATATAGCTAGACCTTAAATTAGTACATTTTATGAGTAAGTAATGGGAGAAAGTGCTGGGCACGACACTTTTAGCTGTCAAGGGCATGGGGAAAGGAGGTGGAGATAATCTTTTAAACAAATCATTGGAGCTTTGGAAATACAGTCTAGTACTAAAATGAAACAAACTTAGTTGGAGATGCGACTCAGAGCTATTTCTTGCTGCTGTCAAATTCAAAGGAAGCACTTAGAAGAAGGGATCTGTCCAAAGATCCTCTTACCATCAGTCTGTGGTTGCTACTGCTGCAACTGAACCTGTAGGATTCAATTTAGAATAGAAATCAGTGTGAAGGCACAGTGCCTTCTGAAACTACTGTTTATAAATTTCTCTTTATCCTTCAATGTTTTCCATTAGCTCCTTCCATCTTCCTACCTCTTGATTCGAATTGAAACCTCACTTCTGCCTAAAGACACAACATCCTTTGCCACTTTCTCATCATCTGCCATGCTGCCCATTCATTCCTTGATTTCCCCCCACTCCCATTTCACGTCCCCTCCACAAAGTCAGGAGAAATATGTTACCATCACAAAAAATATTCTTTCTCCTTTGAAGTTTATGTTATGCTTTTTAGATTCTTGTGATCATTTACCAAGCAAGATACGCTTCTACCTTTTTCATTGACTTCCCTTCAGCCTTTGGTTTTCTTCCTTTTTCACTTCTACCCCCAATTCAACAAAATACCCTCACCCTATCATTATCCTTGTTGACTTTGGTAGTAATGTTGATAACCTTTCTAACACACTGATCTCTCTTAAAGTCCCATGACCACCACTTCTACTCCCACTGCCATCATTGAAGGAAGTAACACTAGGGTCTCAAATTCCCATCCACTCAACAAGGGCAGGTAAATCAAAGAGCCTTGGGAATAGCAAAAAAACTCCTTATACCTCAAAGGCCACTGGCCCTGCTTCCAGATTAGGCCCTACACTCATAATTAAAGGGGACAACCCTTGGCCAAGGGACCAGTCATCCCTGTTTTCGCCACCACCAACTGCCGATAAAATGCCAAAGATGAACAAGTAAGCCAAGGCCCCTTAGAGATAGCAACTCTGACATACTTCTGGCCCTATTTTTAGCTTGGCCTCACAGTCATCTTCTAGGGAAGCAACGCTAGTGATCTGGCCATTGCTTCTCAGAAGCCAGGGCTACTAATGACACAGAAAAAATGCCATTGGTATTATCAGATTGTTCAACATCAGAAATAGATGTGGTTTTATTCATGGAAGTGACATTAAGGAAGAATTATTATCATCCCTTTTGCTGATGCAACCCAAGGGTTCACTGGGCCTTCCTATCTGACTTGAAGCTGAGATATCGGCTGTATTCTGGAATGTGGGCTACTTGGATGTAGGGACTACCTTGCTTTTTTTTTGTGTACCCCCCCATGCTTAGCACAGTGTTTGGCAACCAGTAATCACTTAATTCATACATGTATGTGCATTGGTTCTATTGAACTACCTATCACCTGAAGCTCTTCCTCCTCCTCCTGGCTCCTGGGTTCTGAGATTCCCCTTTAACCATAGTCTCCTACCCATGGCCTGGTTATTTTATCTCATTCTGACTTCAGAGTTCTGGCTTCCCTCCCCTTCCTGGTATTTGTCCCTGGTGCTGGCCATTTTGACAAAGACTCATCCTCCATACTTGAAATCCCTCTGGCCTTGTCATTATACTGTCCTTTCCCTGCTGATTCCCAACCCTACTTCATCCTCAATGGTCACTTCCATTGCTTTTTTCTTTCCCAGCTGCCAAATGTCACTGGAGGCAGAGACAACCACTAAAAATTCATGTTATTTCACTTCAACTGAGCCATCATTACTGCTGTACAGCAATCCTTTTATTCATCTTTGATTGATTCCTTATCATGCTTCCCACAGCAGCTATTTCAAACTTTCTACTCTTTCCTCAAACCCCCAGTTCCTCTCTCAATCCCTCCTCTCTCAGCAGGTGACCTCACTGCCCAAATCATGAATAAGATTGAATCTATCCATTATGAGCTCCCTTATCTCCACCCCTGAAAACATCTCTGTCCCACAGGATTATGGGATCACAGTGAATACATCTTAGATCCATATGTTTGAGCCACAAAGATCATTAAGCATAACCCCTCATCTTGCACATGAAGAAGCAGAGGACCATAGGGATTAAATAACTTGACCAAAGTTGTACAAGTTGCTTTGATTATGAGTTATGGGTCTGCTAGGTGACATGGTACATAGCGTACTTGACTTGACATCAGGAAGACTTGAGTTCAGATCCTGCCTTACAAGTTGTGTGATCTTGGGAAAATCACTCACTTTTTTCATTTATAAAATTAGTTTAGTAACCATCCCTACCTACCAGGATCATGAGATATTTTTGAAGTCCTTTATAAACCGGAAAGTGCAATATAAATGCTAGTTATTATTGTTGTTATTGATTAGCAGCAGAGCCATAATTAGAACACATATCCTATGACTTCAAATTTAGTGCTCTTTCTACTAGTTCATGTTCCTTTTCATATTTTCCTGTCCTGTAGGTTCAGAGGGTAGAGGAACAGTTGCTCTCAATCCCCTCCTGACTCCTCCATGACCTTGCTTCATGGTTCTCTCTTTCTCTCATATTCATTCTATTCCTCTCTTTTGGCTAATGCCACTCTGTCTATAAACATGTTCAGTTTCTATTATCCTAAAAATCAAAACAAAAACTTTCTTGTGATCCTGTCACCCCTTTGCAGTATCATATTATATAATATATATATATATATACACATAGCATACATTTATAACATATGTGTGTATATATACATACGTATAACAAACATCCTTTATCGCAAAACTTCTAGAAACCACATTCTATATCAAGGGCCAGCAAACTATGACCTAAGAGCCAAATATGACCTGGTTTTGGGTTTTTTCTTTTTTGGTAAGGCCTATGTATTTAGATATAAAAAATTCTCAGCTCTCTGACTACAAAAAGAGGCAGTCATCTGGTTTTTGTCAAGCCCTGCTCTACATTCACTGTATTCATATCATACTACTCATTCATTCTTGGAAATCTTACCTTACCTTTTCTTGTTACCTCTATGCAAATGACTTTACAATCCATTTCCCTTTTTCAGTCCTGGGTTTACTCCTGGCCCAATGGACATTTCCATCTGGATGTCTTGCCTGTACCTCAAACTCAACTTATCCCAAAGTGAACTCATTGCCTCTCTAAACCCACCCCAGTCTATTTCTACTGATGTTATCCTTATTTCCAGGTATTATTAAGATTCGAAGTCTCAGAGCCATCTTTACCCTTCCCCCTCAAATACAATCAGTTGCCAAGGCTTATTTTTCTGTTATATCTATCACCCATCTCCTTGCCTCTCATACTGCTCTCATCCCAGTTTAAGCCCTATTACTTCTCACACGTTCACATGGGCTATTTTAATAGACTTTTAACTGATCATGCACATAAAAGCATTTTGCAAACCTTCTAGTATCATATAAATGTCAACTATTCTTCTTTTTCTCTTTCATAGCTGTCAAGTTAATCTTCCTAATGCACAAGTCTGACTGTATCAATCTTCCTTGAAAACTTTCAGTAGTTCTTTATTTCCTATAGAATAGTGTACAAACTACTTGGTCTATGATTTAAGCTCTTCTATGACTTGTTTATGACCTAATCTACCTTTTCTGAATCATTTCATATCACTTTCCTTCACATAATCTATGTTTCAGCCAAACTGGATTACTAGTTCTTTCCATCTCATCGTACGTTTGGGCAGGTCATACAATGTATATTTAATATACTTCCTCCATATCTCTTCTTTTCAGAATCCTTCGAGGTGCTGCTAAAAGGAAAATTTGGGCCTTCATCTTGATTAATGAGACAAAACTCAGGAAAAAGAATTAATTAGTTAAAAGGAGTTTATTAATACTTCAAGGTGGCAACATGTTGACAGGCTGATCACTAGAGATCAGCAAGAGATTCAAAATGGAGCCAACTTTGACTGCTGCCTTTTATAATGAAACAATTTAGATAAGTCCACATCAGCAAGAGGGAATGGGCCATTGTGTCTCAGCTCCTCCCCAATTACCCCTATGTGCTTACCTGTGGGGAGGACCTATTACGTGCTAGATAGCAGATAATACAAAAGCTGCAGAATGGGTGAAATATTCCCCAACACTGCTTCACAAGCAAGACTGGGCACAATGGGGTCACTGAGTCAGCATGACTTTCAGTAATCATCACTTTCAATAATGCCGCCTCTGCTTAAAGCCTTCTCTCATGTTCCAGCTACATGTGAACTCTTCCTCTTGAAATTTTCCTAGAGGGGAACTAGGTAGCACAGTGAATACAACACTGGCCCTTGAGTCAGGAGGGTTTCAAATCCAATCTCAGACACTTGACTCTTAACTAGCTGTGTGACTTTGGGCAAGTCACTTAACCCCAATTTCCTGGCCTTCCCTGCTCCAAAAAAAATTTAAAATAAATTTTCCTAGAAACCACAATCCAGAAACTGCCATCTAGTTAGTCATAGTGCCTAAATTTGGCTACATAGGCTACGTTGTCCGGCTAGCTCAGAAGTTATTATCTTTGTATCTCTTTTTTGTCTTTATCATGATCTGCCAGTATCATAATTAGAATCCATCACTCTGTGTGTAGTTTTTCCCTCTCTTAGAAGGTAAGGTCATTGAGGGCAGGGATTGTTTTTGCTTTAGTATTTGTATCCCTAACATTTAGTATCAAGTACTGGAAAATAGTAAATAATAAGCTTTAATTCGGTTTCATTCAATTCCACAAACATTTTATTATACAATATATACAATGGACTACATTCTTGGAGATACATGTGTTCACAAATTATTCAACTGATCAGTACTCAACTGAGCACTTCCTAACAAGACATCAGAGACGTGTATAACTGAGGTATATGAATGGACCATAGTGTTTTCAACCCTTTTCAAATGGCTTTAATTCTCTAAAGTATCAGGAAGGCACAAAATCTAGCCCATCTTATGATAGTGTTATAGGAGGCAGATGACATGGTTCTTGTGTCCATATGATATTTTCCACCACCTTACCTTGTCATTCTGCAAGACAAATTCTATAGGAGTTGAATAATTTCTCTGATGTACTAGCTTCTAATATCAATAATTCTTGCTAGGTGAACCATGGTATATATTTTGTAGGCCAGGCAGTTAGGCTTAATTTGGACATAAATAAATGAAAAAGCCAAGGAATAATACATGACCTAACCAGTTTTGCTTTTCCATAAATGTTTTTATTTATATAACAGCATAGTCATAGAGAAATCTCTTATGATTGCTATCATTTTTACAATTTTAGATATTATATGGGGCAAAAATTAAAGACATACAAACATCTTTACAAAGGACTCTTGTCCCATCTAAATTTTGGATCCTTCCTGCTAGAAGAAAACCTTTACTTTTCCCCATGTATTTTGTTTTCATTGTCAAAAGATTCAGTTTAAGTCATTTTTCACTTGTTGATGCTTCAGCCTTCTTTATCTTCTTCAGCACTGATCTACCTGCTTTTGGGATTCAGAGCAATTGAAAGCCTTAATTCAGAGTTTTTAGGGGGAAATGATAGTATTTTTGCTTCTGCTAATTACCTGTTCAGTGTCATCCAGAAAAATATGTATTTTTCATTTTCAATATTTTCAGCTTTTTCTGTTTTGTACTTTTGTCCCCAATTGCCTTTTTGTCTTACTTTTCCCTTTATGTTAAAGATAAAAGAAGGAGGAACAATTAGAATAAAAAATATTCCTCATACCCTACTATGTGGACTTTCTTCTAGTTAGGACAAGATTCTTTTGCCAATTACCTTTTAAAAATTTCACTCAGTTCCTCTTAATATAGACTTTTGCATAGCATGTAATCTTTTGACAACCTCCCACGTTTAAACATACTGTAACTTACTTCTGACTTGTTAATCTGGCTGGAATTTTGTAGTGTCAGTTCTTTGTTTTTCCCTCTGAATTAAAATAAAAGCAACAAGATAGCAGTCCTTAAAAACAGAGTGATATTCTCATGTTGTCAGAGTTTGTCATTTTAAGATATTCTTGAATTTTCATCATTGTTCTTTAAAAATTTTGCTAAGTATCTGATTGCTCATGGTATTATACTTGATGATGGGATAACTCATGATCAGAACTGGCCCCAGTCACCAATCTTGGTGAACTCAGCAAGACCTGCTTCAATGTGTCTCAGAGCATTGATTTGTGAAACATTATTATGATTCTATCCTTACCAAGAAAAACCCAATGGGGTCACAAGGAGTCAGACATGAATGAAACAGCACAACAACAAAATTATGATTCTAATACCATAACTTTGTGTCAAACATCCAATTGCCAAGTATTTCTCAAACGAAATCATGAAAATAACCTGCCTTGGCCAAGTAATATCCTTAGTTCTTAAACTTTTTGTATCATGGTCCCCTTTGTCTCTCTGATGAAGCCCATGGACACTTTCTCAGAAAAAAAGTATCTAAATGTATAATTTGAATGTATAAATTAAATAGTTATAATTATGAATGGTCAATTATGTTGAAATAAATATTAATAAAAATGTTTTCCAGCATATATGACAGGTATTTTGTTAAGTGCTAGGGATACAAAGGAAGTAATAACAGCCTGTGCTTTCAAGGGACTCAAACTATGCCCAAATAAGACATTTCCAAGATCAATTGGACATCTCCTCAGAGGGAGTCACTAACTCACAGACTCCCCTGAAATCAATCCATAGTAGGGTTTCTTGGATCCTTGTTAAGAAACTTTGGTTTAGAAAAAAGTGTTGCTTAATTTAACAAATGTCTATACTACCATTTTCTCCCACCCTCTCCTCTTGCTTGAGGGGGTAGGTCTGTTTTAGCTGACAAGCAAATGGACTGATTTTAGAAATTTTAGAAAATTCTATGTTTTAGAAGCTGCTTAGCAGGTAAATATGCTTGGGAGTGAAGCATCATACAATGAAAACGATAGTATTTACTTCTAAACTACCCAGGAATTCATTTTATTCTCACCCCTTTGGTGACATCCTTAGAAAGTCCTAGATCAAGGCTGCATAATGGAACAATTTCCCACCTTCTCAAGGGAAAGAAACTTCTGGTTTTAATGTTATGGTGTGCTGTATAATAGTAATAATCTTTATGGCTTTGTAGTATACTCCCAATAAACAGCTTTGGAGATAGATTAAATGATTCAGTTTTGCTTTGGCCATCAATCTATCTCAGCAGCCGTTTACTGCCTTATATACAATAAACCGATAGCGATTATCCTTTAATTCTAAATAACCACGATCAGGGATTCAATGACAATGAGAACAGCAGGAAACTCTAAGTAGTATGAAAATAACTTCATAAGCACCAGTGAGGTTTTCCATTACTCTGAGGTCTGAGGTGAGTCAGTGGCCTGATGGGACAGGGAATATATGTCTTCCAAATGCTGTCTCATTAACCTTTGGAGGAGCAGTTGATTGAGAGGTATCAATAAACAAGGACTTGAACCCCCAACTCTAATTGATTTCACTACCGCAGAAAAGCTTTGTGCATTACCAAATTTGGTAATGACGTTTTCATGACTCAGATCCACTGTGGGGAAATCACTCGAGACCCAGGGATGGGTAAGACATTAACTCTTGCTACCCTGCCAGATTTGTCAGCAGCCACAAGGGCTTAAAATTATAGATCTAGAATAGCTGATCTCCCCTGGTGACAGCAATCTGCTTTTCAATTTTGCTGTCTAGAACAGCCAGCTGTGAATCTTTATATAACTTTTCCCAGTCCCTTAATTACCACATGACAACCTCAGGGCTGCTAATCGTAATATTGTTTTGAAGTTAGGTGCTTGTGACTTTATATGTAGTAGAATACAACACTTTTTGTGATTATTATTTTTATTTCAGTCTGGTTCTGTACGAAGAAAATGCAGATTAGCAACTGTTCTACAACTTACAGTCTCATAGAGTTAGTTGTGGATAGTTTAGTGGTACAGTGGATAGAGCATCAGGCCTGGAATCAGGAAGACATGAGTTCAAATCTGAGCTCAGACACTAATTGGGTGCCCCTGGGCAAGTCACTTAGACTTGTTTGCTTCAGTTTACTCATCTGTAAAATGAACTGGAAAAGGAATTGGCAAACCACTTCAGTATCTTTGTGAAGAAAACCCCAAGCAGGGTCATGAAGAGTCAGACACAATTGAAACGATTGAACAATAAAGGGTTAGTTGACTGAGGTGACTTGTCCAGAATCACACAGCCAGTGTGAGTGAGACTACACTTGGGCTCCAGTTTGTCTTGTTCTCAAGATAGCTCCCCATTCCCTGTGGCATGTGCCTATGGAAAATAAAATTCAGTTATAGAGTTAAGGAAAAGTTTTGCATTAAGTGTTACTTCATCTTGGACAAATCATATTTTTAAAAATCCTGGCAGGGATCTATAGAGATATTAAGTATGTAGCAAGGAATTAAGTGGAAAAGGTTCTGAAGTAATTGGGTAAAGTTGATGGACTATCATAACTACTCTTTCTGATCTAGGTAGCTCCCATTTAGGAGGATGTGGAAGGAAATCTTATCTCCCCACAACCCATTTGAGAGATTGAGATATAGAGTTTGGACCACCAGTACTGGCATAAGAAGTTCACAGGCTTTCCTAGCTTAATGAGCATAACCACTGGGAGTGAAGTCTTTGCCCAGTTTTTATTCCCCTTTGGATCTGCCCTAATACTGTTTTTGCTGATTTTTGCTTCGCCTCTAGATTAGGGGCTGTGTCTCCACCCTCGGGCTCCATTTCTTCATTGCCTTTGGCTGGTCCATTATACTTTTGGTCTTTAAACCACTGGTATTCTAGGATTCTAGGATCTTCAGGTGGAGAGGCACCAACTCATACCTGAAGCACCATTCCTTTCTGAGTTTCTCTCCTCCAGGATAAACATACCTGTCAACTAACCCTTGTATGGCATGGTTTTGAGTCCCACCTTCCATCTTGGTTACCCTCTTCTTACTTGTGAATGTAATTCCCAAAATGTGACCTTTGAAATGAATCCAATGTGGACTGACTTGGATTTTAGCTGCTGAACTTTTATTCATATGAACCAAAATCTGATTAGCTTGTATTGGCTGCCATGTCACCCAGCTCAAATTGAACTCAAAGTTCAATGTTACCTTTAGGTCTTTTTCACATTAGCAATTTTTCTAACCAAGCCTCTCCATCCTTAGAAGTTGACTTTTTTGAAACCCAAGGAAGGACATTACATTTATGCTCCTTAAATTTTGTTGTATTAGCTTCTTCCTATCTATCCAACCTGTCAATTTCTTTTTCAGTCATTTTGTAGTTGTGTCTGACTCTTTGTGACCTCATTTGGGGTTTTCTTGGCAAAGACATTGGAGTGATTTTTCATTTCCTTCTCCATCTCATTTTACAGATGAGGAAATTGAGGCAAAAAGGGCTAAGTGACTTGTGCAGGGTAACACAGCTTGTAAGTGTCTGAGGCCAGATTTGAACTCAGGAAGATGAGTCTTCCTGACTCCAGGCCAGGCACTCTCTCTGCTGTCTCACCTAGCTGCCCCAATCTGTCAGTATCTCCAAATTAATATTCATTTTATTAGCTATGTCTCCCAATTTCACACCATCATATAAAAACAATTCACATTTATGTAATATTTTAAGATTTGTAAAATCTCACAAAAATGATGTGAGTTAAGTAGCATATTATTATCCCTCTTTTACAGATGAGGAAACTGTGTTTCAGAGAAGATAAAGAACTTGTAAATGTCTTCAGATTTTATAATCATACCTTATATGACTTCATCTACATATTTAAATACTCAAATTATTCTGGGAACTGATTGATTTTGGATGTTCCATCCAGTGATGCAGAAATCAACCCATCTATGCCTGCCCAGCTCTTTACATGTCTCTCGACAAGTTTACCACAATGGATCTACCCAACATGCTACTTTGTTTTGACAGCATGAGGATATTGGTGTTATTTTTTGGCTGGCTACTTGTCATACCATACCCTCACCCCATTGCCAGCCCATATATTTCCTCAATAGCATCTTTTACTTCTTTTTTTCTTTGAAATTCCTTAGTGGCTAAATGTCGAATCCTGTTCACACCCACCATGTGCTTCTTTCTTCTCCTCTGTGTGATATTAATTTCTAATTTTTTCAAGACTATTATATTCCCTTCCTTGCTTCCATACAGCAGAACCAGTAGAATGTTAGGATTAGAAAAATGGACTTTTGTCTCAGACAGAAATTAAAATCATTAAATGAACTTAAATTTTTTGAAGGCAATCCAGCCTGCTCTCCTCCTCATTTTAAACTTTGAGGCCCATCCATTGTCTCCCTGGACTGTCTCTCCCAAATATACATGTAAGATACACATATGCATACACAAACACACACATATCTACTCCACATATTATCCATTCCCATGCATACCTTAATCTGAATAATAGACATTTTTCATCCACTTGGTCTTTCTTGTGTGAATGATCAAGAAAAGTTATTCGGAATAGTTACAGATATCTTCCAGGAGTGTCTTTGATGTTCTGGGCCTAAATTTGAATAACATAATGACATCTACAAACAAAGCATCTATAAGGCCATACATACTATCCACATGGTATCCTGCTTTAACTTGAATTCTGAACCAGATCTCCTTCATCACAGTGAGTGACATGGTCTGGTAAGATATATATATATATATATATATATATATATATATATATATATACATACATATATATATATACATACATATATACACTCTGGTGAGCATAGATCACTTTATTTTATGCTTTACTTGATGGTAAGGATCAGAGAACTGCTGAAAAGCTATTTCTGCTATTATTTCTTTTAATTAATTTTAAATGATTTTTATATATGGATGGGAAACAAATTGTTGGAAGAGAGCCTTTAAGGTAGTGTTTTGCTCTACCAAATCAGATGCTTCTTCAAAACGAATGAACAAAAACCACAGTGGGATCTTGTGTCATTGATAATTTTTAGTCAATTGTGAAATAGAAAATATATGATCCATTGTTGAATATTTCTTTGGAAATCCTGCTTATTCCCTACTAATACTATCATCAGGGATGCCTACTTCCTATAAAAATGATGCTTATGAGTCAGTGATTGTTGGCTGGTCTCTCATTTACATTTTTTTAAAATAAAAGAGCAATTGTCAGAACCAGAGAGAACTGGATCCAAGTCCTGTCAAGTGGATCCAAGTGTGTCAAACTTACAGATCACTAATCCATGTATTGAGATCTCTATGGTCCACATGTTAACTTAGTTTTAAAACATAATGTTATTTATATTTTGTTGTATTTCTATTTATTTTGTTAAATATTTCTCAATTACATTTTCACACGGAACATTGACATGTCTCTGTTATAGGTAATTCAAAAGCTCCAAGTTATGGAGAAGGTACTAACCTACATTGGTAGAGGAAGTTTCCTTATCTGAGTGTCCCCTACTAAAATTAAAGCATAGGTTTAACCCCTATGTTATCATTATTTTCTATATCTTTGATGTTTTCCCTTCCTTCAGATACCTTGTGAATTAGTGTCGATTCTTTTGGTTCAATTTTACTTCTTTGTTCCCTTCAGTGACATTTCTACCTCCCTTTGAAGCACACCTAGGACTTTGATACAAGAGGGAAAATGTGGGGCTCTCTTGTCCTTGCTGGTGAAAACAGATTATTTTCGGAGTAATTGATAAAAATGTTGAACAGAAAAAGACCAAGGATATAGCTACTGGGGTACTCCACTTGAGATCTCTATCCAGCATTCCTAAATCCATTAATCACTACTCTTTGGGACATGTCATTCAACCAGTTTTGGATCCTTGTGACTGTGCAATTCACTTCACTCCATCTTGTGCACAAGGATAACAAGACACTGTCACATACCTTGCTGTCTTCCAAACGTTCTATATATTCTTTGTCAATTCAGTAGCACTTGTTCTATAGCAATCCCAGCCCTAGGGGATTGTCAGCAGGAAGATTTCAGTTTGAATATATCCTAAAAGACTTACAACAGCCCTTCATTGTCAGGGACTGCAAAAGAATCAGGAAAATATAGTAAAGTCGACTGATTACACAGCTGTTTGTATCACCAACCACAGCCCTATTCAGAGTTAATTAGCTTGATCATCCTACTGACAGCCATCCTTCTGGGTCATGCTGGAGGCGCTACCAAGAGAGAGCAGCTGCACTCTGTCCCATGGGGAAATTATAGGACCATCAACCAACTGGACAACAAAAATAAAATATGGCTGCTCCAGTTCTGAAAAGAAGAAAAATTATCTTATATGGAAAGTCAGAAGCAGGAGATGGCACCACCAAATCTGTATAGTGATCTGTACAGAGTAGGCACTCAATCACAGCTTATAGCATGAGGAAGCATCACTCAAGATCGGGTTATTATGTTTGGGTTGTTATTGGGTCATTATTTCCCTGGGGAAATGATTGGTTCCAATGAAAATGAGGAGGCAGACCCTAGGATTATAGGACCCAGGCAAACAGTATTTATTATGTACTTTGTGAAGTACTAGATAAAAGTTATTTTCTTACTGTTTGTTTGAGGACATGTAGCAGTTGAATATACCCTTGAACTAATTGTAGTTCATCTTGGACTCTCTGTTTAGGACTCTCAGCCTAGAGTGCTTAGCCTGAGAACTAGTCTGGTACTAGTCACTTTTTGAAGGACCCCACTGTAGCATCAACTTAATATTCACAGCACTGATGGCTACTATGAATATGCTGGTATGATTCTGAATTGCAAAATATAACAGACTCTTCATAGATAAGACAGAAGCAAAACATTTTTCAGACACCAGAAAACCGAATCCCAAAACCAGAAAGACGAATCCATCATAGCAACAGTTAATACACCACAAAACAGCAGGGAGCCACACTGTCCTTTAGCCTTCTCACAAACAAACACTCACAAGTCTAGCTGTTTCCTTGCCTGCTGCAACCTCTCTCTCCCACCATCTAGGTGCTCTAACTCCCAGCTTCCTGTGGGCTCTGCTCCACCCTTCAGCAAATTCCACCCACCAGAGGCTCCATGTGATTACATTTGGCCTATTAAGGGGCAGGGAAGATCTTCAAATTCCCATTACCATTACACGTATCCTTCATCTACTACAAGAAAATCAACATCAATTTCACAATTTATTCTAGAGTGCTGGTTCCTAAAGATGGTCCAGGGAACTCTGGGGGTCCCCAAGATCCTTTCAGGGCATCTGCAAGATGAAAAAACAAACTATTTTCATAATAATACTAAGGCATATTAGTTCCTAATATGGAAAATAATCATGACCATATCATACATAAATAAAAGCTCTTTGGAGGATCCTCAATAATTAAGAGGGTAAAAGAGTCCTGTGACCAAAATATCGGAGAACTATTGGTATGAAGTTCCAACTAATAGCACTGCTTGCCTTCTGCTGTTTCCAAGCCTCTTTTGGTCTGGATCAGGAGTTTTTGAAGTTTATTGATTATTCAAAAAATGTTTTAAATGCATAAATTAAAAGAGGTAGGATTCCAAAGGAAATCTGTTATACTGAAATTCAGTTATCCAAATATTTTTTTTTAAATTCATGGAACCCAGTATAAGAACCCATAGACCACCATATCCCTAAATGCGTTCCATGGAATACTCATGCTGAAAAAGAGAGACAGATTGACAGAAAGAAATTAGACAAGGAGAATGGAAGGAGAACAGAATGAGGGAGAGAGGGAAGGAGAAAGGAAGTAATGGAGAAAGGAAGGAAGGAGGGAGGGAAGAAGAGAGGGAAGGAAAGAAAGAAGGAAAGAGAAAGAAAAGAAAGAGAAAAAGAAAGGGCAATATCACCTTGCATGCATAAAGAAAATTTATGAAATATGACCTACATTCATAGTAATTTTGTACTTAGAAGGGTAGTTATGAAATAGCTCATGTTTATGCCCCTAGCTGGAGAGCAAAACTATCTAATGATAGTCTGGGGGACCCTCTGCTAGGAAAGGACCTTCCCTCCTGTGTGGCTTTCAATGTTCCCTTGTGTTGCAAACAAAAGGACTCTAGCAACATAAAGATAGGGTTAATCACAGGTGTTTATGAGAGGTAACATTAAATCTGACAAATGAATTAGTTGAAATAAGGCAGCAGACGGGTAGGGCCTTCCGATTCCCATTTTTCTTAGCACTCCTGTTACCAGAGCCAGATTCCATGATAAAACAAACAACTGCCTCCCCCCCCCCCCAAAAAAAAAACCCAACACCATGGTCATACACCCCCTACATTCAGGTATTAAAGAATGGAACCCATATGTGGCAGACATTGACTGCTTCCTTGGTCTTGCTGCTATCACAGAAGATGGTCACCTCTACTTTGTTTTCTTTTTCTCTTTAGAGTCCCTAATTTCCACTATAACTTATATGTGAACATCTGTACCTTCCTGCCTGAGGGCTGACCTCATTTTAATTTCCTCTTTTCCAAAACCATGAAAATCAACAAATCTTTGGACTTTCATGTTAACAGCTAACCCCTTACCGAAGGTGGGGAGGAAGGATGGAGAAAAAGAAGAAAGGACAGAAGACACAAGTGAAGAAAAGAAGGAAAGCAGGAAGAAAGTAAAGAAAAAGGAATGGAGGGAAGGAGGAAAAGGAAGATTTCAATGTAAAAAAAAATTCTTTCTATAACCTTTTTGAAAATATTAAATATAATGCTACTTTGTTAAAGAAGACAATTTACCTGACAAACTATTATTATTTATTTACCCCTTAGTATCCAATTTTATAAAAAGGTACGAATCATGCAACAGTTTTTTCTCATGAATACTAATGAATGACCTATATTATACAAAATTCAAGGAGGGATTTGTCATTCTGCTGTTCTTCAATGAACTTCCACTTCTGGTGAATTGGTTTTTTTTTTTTCTTTTTGGAGGGTAGAATGCAGGGAAATTGGGGTTAAGTGACTTGCTCGAGGTCACACTGCTAGTATGTGTTAATTGTCTGAGGCTGTATTCGAGCTCAGGTCTTCCTGACTCCAGGGCTGGTACTCTATTCACTGCGCCACCCAGCTGCCCCACTTCTGGTGAATTGTGAAAAACTTTTGAGTCTGGTTAAGGAGTCACATTTTCCTATAGGTTTAGTTTTTATTTTCCTTTCGCTAATAATCACATCAATTTTGAAAAGGAACTGCATGGACTGTGAATCATTTGTAGTTCCAATAAAGCTCACAGATATTATGAAAGGGTTATCATTTCTTTTTCATCATGAGTTGGAAGAGGTTCATGATTGCAAATTTGTGGGGTCTTCAGACTGCTAAGATACAGAACTGTTCCTTCTAATAATAATTACTGTAAAATTACATATCACAATGCTTACGTGTGACGATGTTTAATTAAAACAATATTTTAAGTGTGAAAATGGGCTCAGTGTCCTCTATTTTATACCACACTTTTCCCAAGCATCCTTTATCATCATGGTATTCCATAGACCCAGACTTCAACATTTATGGGTTTTTATCTCTGTCTGTCTCTCTGTCTCTCAGACAAGAGAGCTTAGCAGACAAATTAGTATAGGCACCACTGGTCTGGGCATAGGAATTTGCTTGGTCCATAGTATTACTATATTTGAATTGAACTCTTTTTAAAAATGTGATAGTGTGGTGTGGTGGATAAAGAGCTGGTTTATCAAATTAGGAGACTCTGATTTGGCCTCTGATATACACAGGCTTTGTAAACATTAAAGAGCTTTATTAACAGCTACTTAACCCGACTGCTTTTTCCTCACTCTCTCCATTTATTTCCTTTGTTGTCAAGTCTTGTCCTTTCTCCTATTATGTCTCTTGGATACTTCCTCCTGTTTCCACTCATAGCCTCCACTGAAGTAGGGTCCTGACATCTGGACTATTACAATAGCCCCCTGGTTGGGTTCCCTGCCTCAAGTCTCAACTCACTCCAGTCCATTCTCCACTCAATTGCCAAAGTGATCTTCCCAAAGTGCAGTTCTGACCGTGTCGCCATCCTACTCAAACTCCAATCCCCCTGTTATCTATAGGGTCAAATATTAAGCCCTCTGTTTGACTTTTAAAGCTCCTTCCAAGAACTGGACATTGAGGGGATACCCATCAATTACGTGATGGCTAAAAAGTTATGATATATGATTGTGATGGAATGCTACTATGTGGTAAGAAATGACAAGCAGGTTGATTTTAGAAAACCATGGAAAGACTTGCATGAAATAACGAAGAGTGAAATGACCAGAACAAAAAGAACATTGGATATGACAACAACAATATTGTTTGAAGAGTAACTGTGAATGACTAGGCCAGGAGTGAAGAACCAATTGTGGCGTCCAGGCCACAGGTAACCATCCCTGGAGTAGGCTGTGCTTAGTATTTTAAATATTCAAATAAGCTCCAAAGGATCTGTGAAGGAAGGTGCTATCTACCTCCAGAGAAAGAATTGACAAAAGATATGTATAATATGGTTGTATGTATGTATGTGTAATGTGTGTGTGTGTGTGTGTGTGTGTGTGTGAGAGAGAGAGAGAGAGAGAGAGAGAGAGAGAGAGAGAGAGAGAGAG
>NW_027186304.1:40373396-40377658 GCF_028583685.1 Petaurus breviceps papuanus | reverse complement strand
GAGAGAGAGAGAGAGAGAGAGAGAGAGAGAGAGAGAGAGAGAGAGAGAGAGAGATGGTGGCTTTCTCTAGTATGGGATGGAGAGGGAGGGAGAGATATGGTCTGAAATTAAAATGTAAAAAAAATTAATTTTTTGTTAAAAATCCCTTTACAACCTGGATACTTCCAGAATTTCTAGTGTTCTTATAACTTTATTTGCCTTTCTTCTTTCTTCCCCCCGAAGGAAAAAAAAAGTGTTGAGATGTGTCAGAGAGAAATAAAGAAGTGAAGTTAGCAATACAAACTAACCAAGGGAGTCAGCTTGGCAATGAGTGAAGCAGCTGCTTTGTAAAATCATGAGCTTCCAACTAATTCTATGTTAGAAGGGATTGCACATCAAAAACTAGGAGGAAGAATGGAAAATCATTCAGACTGGGCCCAGGTAGCAGAGTCTGTGTAAAGCCAAGGCCTTGGGGCTGTTCTGAAGTTTTGCTTTGTCATTTTTTTCCCCTTCTGACAGGATGTGGTGCTAGGCACAGGTGCACCTAATCCCGCTCACAGGGCTTTGGCCCAGGGCACCGTCCTGCTTGGAGGCCAACTACACATGTAACATTTATCACTTGCCCTGTGTGTTTATTACCAGAAGAGTTTGACTTGGGAAATGCTTCTATAACTTTTCAAACTCCCTTTGTCTTATCATGTGCTTCAAACTTTGAGTGTCTCTCTTTTTAAAAAATAATATTTATTTATTTTTGGTATATTCACACACTCTTAGGTTGAGTCTGGCTAAATTTTCTAAGTTTCTGTTTCTAATAACTTCCCCATGTGATGCTAATGTAGAGTGGCTGGAAACCCTTACAGGTTTGAATCATCTCCAGGAGCATGTTCCGCAGAGCTTAAGGAATGCTTATTGATGGACTAATTTGATATATGCCTTAGAGATAATCTCCATTTGCCTTCTATCCCCTCTTTATGTAGATTGTATGTACTAGTAATACAGGTTCTCTTCTCCATTAGGACGTAAGCTCCTCGAGGGCAAGGACTGTTTTTACTTTTCTGGTACCCCTAGGGCTTAGCACAGTGCCTGACACTTAGTAAGCAATGTTCATGGACTGTGGAAAGCTTTCCCTGATTTCCCCAGCTGCTAGGACCACCTTGTGCCTTGTTTATACATACACATTATCTTTCGCACTAGAATATATGCTCCTTGAGGGAAGGGACTGGTGTTTGCCTTTCTTTGTAGCCCCAGAATGTGGCATAGGGATTGGCATGTAGTAGGCATGCAGTTTTTGATTGCAGGAGACCTTCCCCTGTACTCCCAGTTGCTAGTAGCTTCCCACCCAAGGCTGGTTACCTCATACCTTCTTTGTATGTGCATGTATCTGTACGCGTCTGCTATAAATGCGTGTATGCATGCACACACTCACATATATTTATTGATTGATGATAGGACTCTTTTTCCTAGGCTGGCACCCATAGCAGAGCATTTGTCATGTTTGCATGCATACATTTTTTTCAATAATATTTTATTTTTTTCCTAATTACATGTAAAATAATTTTGAACATTCATTTAAAACATTTTGAGTTACAGATTCTCTCCCTCCCTAGGATGGTAAGCAACTTGATATAGGTTATACATGTGCAATCGTATAAAATATATTTCTATGTTGTAAAAGAAGACACCCCCCCAAAATTAAGTAAAAAAAAAATAGCGTGCTTCAATTTGCATTCAGACTTCATTAGTCCTTTCTCTGGAGATGGATAACATTTTTCATCAGGAGTCATTTGGAATTGCCTTGGATCATTTTAATGCTGAGAATCGCTAAGTCATTCAGAGTCGATCATCACATGATATTGTTACTGTGTACAATGTTCTCCTGGTTCTGCTCACTTTACTTTATATCAGTTTGTGTAAATCTTTCCAGGTTTTAAAAAAATTATCCTGCTTGACATTTCTTATAATGTGCATGTACATATTACAAATATATTTTAATGGTTCTGTGATTTTAATTAATACGGGTTTCTCTATTAATGCCAATTTACAACTAGGGATAAAGAGTCTTGGGAGGTCTCTCATCTTGTATGATTAATTTCCTTGTAACTCTACATTCTCATCATTAGCCTTCTCATCCTGGAAATGCTTATACCCTGAAATATGTTTCCTTGATTGGTCAATATTTAGACCATAATGCCATTTCATGAGGGGCCCTGGCCATGCTAACCTCAATCCTGATTCTACACTTTGAAGTTTATTTCCTCACATGAAATCTTGCTCTTAGTTCACTAGTGCCCTTTCCTGATAACTTCTTCCCTCTTCTTTTTACCTTCTTCCTTACTTCCTCTTTCTGTTTTATATTCCCCTATTGGAATGTAAACTCCTTGAGGATAGAAACTGTTTTGTTTGCTCATATTTGTGTCCCAGCGCTTGGTACATAGTAAGTGTTTAATGAATGTTCTGGCTATCTGTCATCTATCCATCATTTATCTTATCCATAAATTCTCTATTAGAGAATCTACTCAATGATTTGGAGAAATTTCCCTAGGGATTTTAATATTTTGTGGATATTAGTATAACACTTGGACTGTCCATCTGTTATCTTTGTAACTGAGAGAGAACAAATTATAAATACATGAACATATTTGAATCTGTGTTATAACATGTTATCCATCAGTTATGGAGATAACAGATGGTCAATCCAAGTATTACATCTCAAATGATCCTAGGTACCCCAAGGCTATGCCAATGGAGTTTAAGTTCTGACAGAGTCTACAAAGGCTGAACTAATGGTACACCATTCAGAGAAATCAGAAGGTTAGTATAGAGAAAATGATTTGAGAGAGATGGGAAAGATGAATTTGGTTTTAGACATTATGAATGAAATGACAGCAGGAAAACTAAGGCTGACCTCTTGTTGACCTTGGTCATGGAAAATCCCTCATCCTTCCTTTGTACCACCTGCTGTTAGTCAGTTGGTTCAAAGTCTGGGGTGACACACATGGAAATGCCCAGCCCTTAGAGGCCCCTCAAGTACTGCTGGTCAGAGCCACTAGGTACGGGACAGGCTTCTGATAACTGAGGTGATATAGTGGAACAATGTATGGAATAGATATAGGCATGTGGGTTCAGTGAAAGACTACGTACCTGTAATTCAAAGACCAGCCTAATTATTTTGGGAGAAGCTCAGCACCAGAAAGTTAACTACAAAAAGATGAATGTTTGAAGTCTCAGAAACTCATCAAGACCATCTACTGCTGTATAGAAGCTGTGTGAGCTTTATTAATGGAGCAGCTACTTGCACCAATGACAGCATAGATCCTTGAACTGTTGGAGTACATCCCCCATATATAATGTCCTACATATAATCCTTGACCCTCTGCTCTTTATACAGAGTCTCCTTGTATAAGGCAAGCTGGGCGGCACAATAGATACAGTATAAGACTCGGAGTCAGGAAGACCTGAGTTCCAATGTGACCTCATATACTTACTAATTGTGTGACCCTGAGCAAGTCAACCTTTATCTATCTCAGTTTCCTGACCTGTAAAATGGGGATAATAATAGCACCTAACTTGCAGGGTTGTTGCGAGGATCAAATGCGATAATATTTGTAAGGTACTTTGCAAACCTCAATATATTATATAAATGCTAGTTATCATTATTATCATTATCATTCCATGGGAAAACATATCGGCTGAGAGCTGGTTTTGTGGAAAGAGTCCTGCCCTAGGAGTAAGGAGTTGTAGGTCCTTGGCCCTCTCCTGCCACGAATTCTAGCTGGGTGATCCTGGCCTAATCACAAACTCCCTGGGTCTCAATTTCCTTTTCTGTAAAAGAAGAGAACTAAAGAGAGAGAATTTTAGATTCTGTCTCTAAAATTCTAATACCTAAGTATCTATGTTCAGAACATTTCTCTCATCTGAGATGCACTTCAGTATCTGAAATGCCTACTGGACATTTCAGCTGGGATGTCAGTTAATAAATATTTATGAGGTACTTATTATATGCCAGGCACGATGCAAAGCACTGGGGATACAAATAAGAAAAAGAAAGTCTGTGCCCTCAAGGAGCTTACAATCAGCTGGGGAAGACAATATGCTAAAGGAAGCTGAAGGGTGGGGGAGGGAATTTCCTGCTTTCAAGTTAAATTCATGATGTCTAAAACCAAACTCATCCTCCCCATTTCCCCCCAACCATCTTTTTGGTAAGGTAATAAGCATACATCATATTGTATTATATTGTATTATATTATATTATATTATATTATATTATATTATATTATATTATA
>NW_027186304.1:40358201-40373386 GCF_028583685.1 Petaurus breviceps papuanus | reverse complement strand
ATATTATATTATATTATATTATATTATATTATATTATATTATATTATGTTATGTTATATCAATTATATTATATTAATTATGTTGAATTAATTATATTATGTTATGTTATATTACGTTAATTATATTATGTTAATTATATTAAATTACATATACTGTGTGCTAGGCACTATACTAAGTGTTGGCGGTAAATAAAATAAAAGCAAAACAAATAAAAGCAAAATGATGGTCCCTGGCCTCAAGAAGTTTCATTCAAATAAGTCCCAAATTATTAATTTCTATTAATGGGGTGCCTTTCTTCCAAACACTCAAGTCTGAAATCTTTTTATTTACCGCTTCATTTCATCTTGAATAATGTTAGTTATCAAATCTTGTTGATTCAAAATGTCTTTTTCTTTCCTTTCCCACTCCTAGAATCCTAACCCAAACTTTCATCACTCTCATCAGTGCACATCATCTTGATTAATGAAATCATTTCCTAATTATTCTCCCTGTTACCAGGCTGTCTCTCTCATCCATCTGTTCTATTTCTCATGAACATTTTTTACATATATATGTGTGTATATGTGTAAACACAAACATATGTAAAATGTGTATATTAACTACATATATATATACACATATATGTGCACATACTAGATAGATAAACACACACACTATAAAGTCACATCTTCTTCCTCTTCCTCCTCCTCTCCCTCCTAGTGGCCTTTCCACCCTGGAAATGCTTCTATCTTGAGTCTCTGCTATCCTGATTGGTGACTGCCTGACTAGACTGCTATTTTAGGAAGGACCCCAGCCATGCTTCAGTTGACTCATGACTCCTCTCTAGGCTTCTTTTTCTCCTCGGCTTCAACAGCCACCTTGTTCTTCCACATTTATTTTTTTTTAACTCTTCTTTATGTGTTATCATCCCTGTTAGATAGGGACTACCTTCCTTGCTTGTATGTATATCCCCAACTTTTAGAAATAGCCCAGGCACATAGTAACTACTTAATAAATGTTCTATTATCTGTCTGTCTATCTATCTATCTATCTATCTATATCTTATACTATATTTCATGGGTCATTTCAGAGATATTCTTAAAGTATTATTTTCTTCAGTATTTTGTGCCTCTTATCAATCTATTAATTGTATTTTCATAATTTCCTCCCTTTGTTTTTACTTATTTTCCCTCTAGTATTCTTATTTTGTTTTGAAAATTATTTTTTAGCTCTTCTAGGAATTCTTGCTGGTCTTGTATACAAATCACATTTTTCTCTCAGGATGTGCTTGTAGGTATTTTGACTTAATTGTCTTCTTCTGAATTTGACTCTTGATCTTCCCTGTAAGCATTAATAGCTCCTTATGCTCAGGTTTTTGTTTTTTGTTTACTCATTTTTTCACCTTATTTCTTGATTTGCAATTATATATTAATAGTCGGCTCTGTTCCTGGCATGGATGGACAGGGGTAGTGTCTCAAGCTTCAGCCTTTTTAGCACTGCTAATTTCAGTGTTGGTTCTAGGGGTTGGGAAGTTTTGGGTGCTTCTAGGGGTTTGCAAGTTTGGGTGCTTCCAAGGTGGTATGATCTGGGGAGAAGTGTGGTCACTGCTCTCCTGGTCTGTACTCTGCTCTTTGCCCAGAAAGGGGCCCTGATCCCTTAAGATTGCAATCAATACTGCTCCTCAGGGCACCCATTATTTTGAGACCAGAAACAATACTATTCCACAGAGTCCCTGATCCCCTGGACCCAGAAGTGATAGGCCCTGAAGGACTTTCTCTCACCCTTGACCAAAAGTGTTCTTCCCTACCTCTGAGATATGACCCAGAAATGGGTATAAGCAATGGAGTTGCCAAACAGTATCTGATCCTTATCCAGCACTAGTACAGGAGTCCCTTGAAATCTCTTTCTGATCATTTGCCAGCTCTTTTTACCATCTCTGGTTTAAGAACTACCAAAGCTACTACTGCTTCTGTCACCAGCACTCAGTCCCACCACTGGTGTTTCATCGATATGGACTCTGGGCCAGCTCCCTCCACTGTGTTACAGAGCTTTCTGACTTCCTATGTTATCTTGGGCTGGAAGAATGCCTCACTGATCTTTTGTTGGCTCTGTCACTCTGGAATTTGATTTGAGGCTTTATTTTAAAGTTGTTGGAGGGGAACGTTGGGAGAGCTCAGCTGAGAGTTTTCTCTACTCTGCCATCTTGGACCCACCAAGGCTAAAAGATTGGTGACATAGCAAGGGACTTATCCCATGATATAATCATTTTAATCCCAAAGTGTGATTTATTATATTACTAGCATTGAAGTATCAATTGCAAGGTGTAAAGTATACACACACACATACTTACATACATTGTACATACATATGTATACACATATAATAAAAAGAGCAAAGAAGTAATGTCCTAAGAACTTGTTATCGTCTGTGCTCATCAGTGTGCTAGATTCCTTAGATTCTATAAGGAATTATAAGATACTGTTGTTGACCTTAAGAGATTTAAAAGGCCAGAATTAAACATATCAAAGTTACACAGCAATTCAATACTATATGTCTTGAAAGTACTTAGGTATCCAGATATTTACTCATCACCTACAGGTCACAGAGTAAAACCAAAACAGCAATTCAGATAGCGATGGCCAGGGTTCAGCTCAGATGGTAAGGATGATGGTCCTCCATCCTACTGGAAGGATTGCATTTCCTGACTTTTTGCCCATCCAAGTGACATGAGCAGCCATGTGTGCAAGCAGAGGGTTGGAGGTGGAAGGACTTGGACCATTGCTTTTGGGAAGGGAGAGTGAGCCCTAGAGTAAAAATGAAACAGTGCCTCCTGATACTGTCCCACGGGAGTAGGGATGGAGGATGGTCTTTGTCAGGACTGGTGGGGTAAAGGGAAGAGAGCACTGGCAAGAAACTTGGAGTAAAGGGATCCTTGCAGCACCTGCTGGGCTCTCTGCAGTGCCCAGATGGGATCTGGGTAGGATAGAGTGGCAGAAGGGATGGGCACACTGCGACGTCTGCCAGGTCCTCTGGAGCCTGGTGCGCTGTCAGTCTTAAATACTGCCTATGTCAAGTTAGGTGATATTGCGTCCAAGGCATTTAAAAAACAATCCAGAAGAGAAACTGAGATAGAACAGCACCGAATCAACAATTTCATTTGTGTTGGGAATTCCTTCAACTGATGCCGGGCAACATCTTCTCTATGATGTGTGGTCTTAGAGGTTGTCTAGAACAAGATGTCACACCAAAATAGAACTGGGTGACCAAGCTATGCATAAGGACCCCTGTGGCTGCTTATTGACTTAGAAAACCATGTATGAGCATTATTATGCTCCATTGTATTGTATTTTAATTTATTCTGTTAAATATTTTACAATTACCTTTTAATCTGGTTCTGTTCATACTGGGGAATGTTTGTTTCCTAGACCTGGGATGTTAAGTGACTTACCCAGACACACACACACACACACACACACACACACACACACACACACACAGGTGTGTCTGTGTATGTGTAGAGCTGTATATAGATATATGTATGTTTGTGTATGTATATATACATATAACTATACATGCATGCATAAATCAGAGGCAGGGCCCTGGACCCACTCTTCCTGGGTCAAAGGCAGGCTTCCTAGATGTCGTACCATGCTGCCTCCCACACACAGTTGGTTCCAGTCACTGCTAACAGAAGCAGCACCCAGGATAAATTCTCCCAATCAGGGGAATTTACTCCTGTGAAAGGAAACTCTTCCTTCATCTACTGCAAGGGGTATTCTTTGGAATAATGAGCTGATTTCAGGTAAGGGAAATTTGAGGTTGAATGTCAAGGAAAAAAAATTCCTGACTCAGAGAACTATTGGATTACAAAGTACTCTCTCAAGGGAAGTCGTCAAGGCTTCATTGGCACAGCTCTGGGAATAGAGTTTGTTAGTTAAATTGTACTCCTTTTCTTAGTTGACTGCCTGACATTTCAGCAATAGAGCCAAATAATTCATGGGTCAACTATGAAGAGTGCTTATTATAATCATGTGGAAAAAAATCTCACCAACAGCAGTGGATTAGAAAAGAGAAATATCTTTTTAAAAAATTCTAGGTGATAAAGCCTGTCAGGTCTTTGCACAATGAAATTTGTTTTAGGTACCTTTGTATTGCTTTTTAAATCACTGCTGATGTGCATAGGAAAGAATACCTTGGGAGGACTCAGTAAATAATGGAAGTTGAGGTTTGAGTAGAGACCATGATGGGAGATCGTGTCCACTGTTTGGATGAAATTATTGTTGAATATCTTCAGTACCCTTTAAACCTCCAATAATAACCTTGCTGAGAATAAATTAGGTTAAAAAACAACAGCAACAAATGACTTTTAATCCTCATGGAAGCAGGAAGGGAAAAACAACAGTTAGGAAGGGCCAGAATGAATCAATAAATTGAGACTGCAGATTGTGATATTGGCAACCTATAAATAAATACCCCTTTGTGGTTCTTCTAGCATGTCTCCAAACAAAGAAATAGGAAATTAATGCCGCCCTGTGAAATATGAGCTAGGGGTTAGGTGTAAAGGTAAGGTATCAGGAAGCAGAGTCGTTCTTAGGGTGGGACAGAGATCCCCATACTCACCCATTCATGCTATGTATGCCCCACTTCTTTTTAGGCAGGCAAAATTTAGTTTACATAATCATGTAGCAGGGAAGGAGCTGTTAGAGATGATCGCTGAAGCCTGGGATGCACGTGAGAGCTCACTTCTTTGTTCTACATTTACTCTTGGAGTTCAGGAGAGGGGCTGGGATGGGGGGCTTGGGAAACAGCCCAGATAACAAGCCCAGGGTGTTTTACCTTACTCCTTGTACCTTATGAAGCATTTTTGCTGTTTGGATGTATTGTTCTCCATTAACGTGCTACTCTGATGCTTTGTTCTGGCATGGAGCTAGACCTGGTTTATAAGACAGAGGGATGAAATCCTGGCTCTTTGAACCATTTGAAAGTATGAGTCAAAAGTGTGTAGCAGACAAATAGATTCTGAGAATGTTCATTTAGTACATCTAACAGAAGTAGGCCACTAGGTTACACAGTGAATAAAGTGCTATGTTGGGAGTCAGGAAGACTTGAGTTCAAATTTGATCTCAGACATTTACTAGCTGTGTGTCCCTGAGCAAGTCACTTAACTGCTGTTCTCAGCTTTTTCATCTGTAAAATGGGAATAATAATAGAACTTATTTCCCACCATGTTTGTGAGGATCAAATTAAATTATATTTGTAAAGCATTTTGCAGGCCTTAAAGTATTCTATCATTATTACTATCATTGCTCTTATTAAAGGAAGTACAGAAAGTAGAAATGGAACAATGCTAGTCAACAATCACTGACACAGGCTCAGTCAGGAGAGATGAAACCTCCACATTCTCTGCCTGTTTGAACTTCTCAAAACCATA
The DNA here is from genome assembly GCF_028583685.1 of Petaurus breviceps papuanus. Classification (NCBI taxonomy): domain Eukaryota; kingdom Metazoa; phylum Chordata; class Mammalia; order Diprotodontia; family Petauridae; genus Petaurus; species Petaurus breviceps. The sequence continues at coordinate 40,367,976 of NW_027186304.1, read as the reverse complement.
ATATTGGGACCTCAGTAGCCAGTTTGGTCGCTTAGTCATTTTCAATTGTGGCCCACTCTTTGTGACTCTTTTGAGTTTTTCTTAGCAAAGATACTTAAATGATTCACCTTCCTTCTCCAACTCTTTTTACAGATGAGGAAAGCAAAGCAAACAGGGTTAAGTGACTTGCCCAAGGTCACACACTAGAAAGTGCCTTAGGTCCTATTTTAACTCAGGTCTTTCTTATTCCAGGTCTGGCATGCTATGCTACCTAGCTGGCCATTTGTACCAAGGGTCCATGAAACATTTTTTTTTGTTTTGCTTTGTTTTTGTTTTTAAAGCAATTGGGGTTAACTTGCTCAAGGTTACACTGCCAGTTATTTTGTGCGGGTGCTAAGTATCTGAGGCCAGAACCAATCCCAGGTCTCCTGACTCCAGAGCCGGCGCTCTTACTCACTGCGCCACCTGGCTGCCCCCATGAAACCTTTTTTAGACTTTAATAACTGTATTTCAGTATAATTGGTTTTCTTTGTAATCATATGTTTATGATTTTAAAAACATTTTTCTGAGAAGAGGACCATTAGCTTTACCAGATCACCAAAGGGGTCCACGATACCCCAAAAGGTCAAGACTATCCCAAACCTAAACAAATATCTTCTGTACAACAGTAGCATGGCATAAAGGTCAGAGAGAAGACCCATGTTTGAGTTCTGCCTCTGACACATCCTAACTGTGTGGTCCTGGACACATCCCTTAACTTCTCAGTGCTCTTGACCAATGGCCAAATAAAACAGTCTTTTCTTGATCCTTCTTGATCTTTTGGTAGCCTTTGACACTGTTAGTCACCCTTCTCCTTGCACTCTTTTCTCTAGGTTTTTGTAGCAATACTCTGTCCTGGTTCTCCCCCTACCTCTCTGACCACTCCTTTGTTGGATCTTCACCGAATTCATACCCAGTAAACATGGCTGCCTTCTGAGGCTCTGTTCTGTGCCCTCTTTCCTTCTCCCTCTATACCACTTCACTTAGTGATCTCATCAGTTCCCTTGGATTCAGTGATCATCTCTAGGTTTATGGTTCCCAGATCTACTTATCCATCCGTGCATAGCCTCTCTCCTGACCTCTAGACTCACATCTCCATCTGCTCATTAGATACTTACACTGCGTGACCCATTAAACACAGAATACCCAATACTGAACTGATCATTTTTCTGCTCTATCCCTTCCTTCCTAATTTTCCTCTTGTTGAGAGTAGCACCATTCCCCCAGTCACCCAGGCTCAAAACCTAGGTGTAGCCTTAACTCCTCTCTCTCTCACACCGACGTCCAATCTGTCGTGAAGGCCTGTAAATTTTTACCTTTTTAGCATCTCTAGTGTATGATCCTTTTTTTTCCCTCTAAGACTGATACCATCCTAGAGCAGCTCCTCATTGGCTCACCCTGGGTTATTACAAGATCCTGCTGGTTGATCTCCAAGTTTCTCTACAGATTCCGGGCATAATTCTGTGCCTGGAACTCTCTCCCCTCATCTGTCTCCTACCCTCCCTTGGCTTCTTTCAAGACCCAGATAAAATCTCACCTCCTAAAAGAGTGCCTTCCCTCACTTGGTTATACTCAATCTGTCCTGTGTTGTTTTCTTCATTACACAGTGGGTTCTCTAAGATCCTCCCACACCCCACAACGTAACCCCTCCTTTGACCCTTCTTTGCATGCCCAGAATTTAGCATAGCACCTGATACAATGATGCAGGTGCCTAATTAATGCTTGTTGACCGACTTTCTCCTTTACATAATTTTCCAAGACTATTAATTGCAAAGAAGGTACCAACCTGCATTAGGAAAGGGAATTTTCTCCTTATGGAGTTCTCAATACCAGTGAAACCCTAGGGCTATCCCTAACGCTTTCCCAAATTCATATTAAGCAAGAGGTCATCTTGCCTTGGCTTGGAGCTCTTCAGTGAGGAAGAACACACTTTCTCAGAAGGAAGCATGTTCTATCTTTTAGGAAGTTTTTCCCGACAGTAAGCCTGCATTTATCTCCTACCTACTTGGCTCATTTTGCCCACTGGGGCCAAGCATAAGTTTAATTCCCGTCCTCTTGAAGCTTGTCCAGTGATTGATGATAGTTGCCATCTCCCCTCCTCCCCTGCCAAGGCCTCTCTTCTCCAAGCTAAGTATCCCCAGTCCTGTCAGTGGGGTCTCACACGCCATGAACTCAAGGCCTTGTACCATACTAGATTCTGTCCCCTGGGAGCTCTCTAGTTTATCAATGTCCTCCTTACAACCTGACACCAAGAACTGGACATGTTTTTGTTGTGGTGGTGGTGGTTGTTGAATTGTTTCAGTCACTTCTGATTTTTCATAATCCCACTTGGGGTTTTCCTGGCAAAGATACCAGAGTAGTTTACCATTCTCTTTTCCAAATCATTTTATAGATGAAAAACTGAAGCAAACAGGGTTAAGTGACTTGCCCAGGGTCACACAGCTAGTAAATGTCTAAGGCCGGATTTGAACTCAGGAAGATGAGTCTTCCTGACTTCTGGTAGGGTACTCTATAGCACAGCTGCCTCAAGAATTGAACATTACTGTTCCTGATATAGACTGATGAGGGCACATTACAGAGCTATCACCACACCTCTTTTTTTTCTTTTTGGAGAGGGGAAAACAGGGCAATTGGGGTTAAGTGACTTGCCCAAGGTCACACAGCTAGTAAGTGTTAAGTGTCTGAGCCTGGATTTGAACTCAGGTCCTCCTGACTCCAGGGCCAGTGCTCTATTCACTGTGCCACCTAGTAGCCCCTACACCTCTCTTAAGGTAACTTAAGATGGCATTCACTTTCTTAGCTGCCACACTGAATTGTCAGCTCAACTTAGATTAAGTCAGTAGACTGGCTCCATTTTAATATTTCAAACTTTCTCTGGAATGTGAGGGGGGGAGGGAAGAAAAAAAAAGAAAAAAGGAAATTCACATGATAACTTTATTATAGATTTAAAAGGAATAGAATGTTGCACATAATAGATTTACAGTTTTATGCACAACCATCTTTTTTATTATAATTTGTTATGGAAATACTTGCTTTATTCCATAAACTAAAAATAAATATTAAATATATATGTATAAATAAAAATAAATAAATAAAATTTACATCTCCATCATCCTAATAAAACCTCCTTATACATCTACCTTTCCTACTTCCTCATACCTACCAAACATATTCTTTGTCTTTATTAAGATCTATTATTCTACTCTTCCATTTCTCCCAGTCTATCATCCCCTTCTATGTATCTTCTAATTCTCTAGATGTTCTTCAACTTGTCAGAGACCTGTCCTCTTACTTGGTCCCAGAACTGCATATAATGTGCAATCTTACCAAGGTACATCATTACCTTCCTAATTTTGGACATTGTTTCTCAATACAACCTAATAATGCTTATTGTTTTTGGCTGCTGTCACATGGTGTCATATTAAACTTGCAGACTACTAAAACTCTCAGGTAATTTTTTAGGCAAAATCTTGCTTGGCAATGCCTTGCCCTATATTGTTTTGATTTTTCAAAACAAAATTCATAGCTTAACCCATTTCTATCGCAATTTGATCATGTTAGATTCAGCCTATCATTCTAGTCTCTCTGTGTGTATCTATCATATCATCTATCTATCTATCTATCTATCTATCTATCTATCTGTCTGTCTGTCTGTCTGTCTGTCTTTCTATTTGTCTGTCTGTCTATCTGTCTATCTATCTATCATCCTGATTCTGCTATTATTCAGTTCCCTATTCAGTACCAGTTCATCTGGGTTTTGTGACGTACTCATGGAAGAAAGTTCGATTCTTTCTTACTATTTCCTTACTTAATTTTGCTTTTTAGCTCCCCATTATCATTCTTTTTCATTCTTTTCTGTCCAAAGATAAATTGTTTGGCAGAGAAAACAGAAACAAGAGTTGAGTATTTCTGGGGTGACTAGGTGGTACAATGAACAGAGCACCGGCCCTGGAGTCAGGAGGACATGAGTTCAAATCCGGCCTCAGATACTTAACACAAAAACTAGCCATGTGACCTTGGGCAAGTCACTTAACCCCAATTGCCCTCCCCAAAAAAAGAGTTGAGTAGTTCTGCCTTTCCTCTATTGTATTCTTTTTCTTTCCATTCAAAGCAGAGGTCCTAGCCTTTCTCTTATCCCTCTCTTTTCCCCAACATCGATTAAATAACTTTTTGTTGTTCTCAGGACTTTTCACCAGCCTAAGTTCATTCTGCAAAGTAATGATCATGATATTACTCTTGAAAAACGATGCCACTTTTAGTATTCACACTTTGGTATCTGTTCTTGTTTCCATCCTCAGTTCATGTCGGTTGATGAATTCTCTGAATGGGCATATCAGAATTTTGTTCTTGAGAGCTCCCTAGCCATCTAAGGAATGTTAGGCCATGGCATCTTAGCTGTCTTTTCTCTGAACTTTTAGAAGTCTAATTCCCTTTAATTTAAGGTGGGCAGGGGCACCTAGGTGGAGCAGTGAATAAAGCACCAGCTCTGGAGTCAGGAGGACATGAGTTCAAATCTGGTCTCAGACACTTAACACTTACTAGCCGTGTGACCTTGGGCAAGTCATTTAACCCCAATTGCCCTTCCTTCCTCCTTCCAAAAAAACAAAAAAATTTAGGGTGTGCATCAAAATATGACAAGATATCCTCTCATTATCTAGAATAAAATTCCAAGATGGAATGTTCATAACCTTTTAAGGTTCTTAGCATTTATATTTCAGTAACCAGTTTTGCTTTGTTGACCAAAATGGGAAAAATTGGCCAATCTCTATTGGAGGAGAGAGTGCTAGAGAGGGAGATAGAATGAGAGTGAGAGAGAAACAGAGACAGAAAGACAGAGACAGAGACAGAGACAGAGACAGAGACAGAAAGATAGAGAAGAGATCCTGCCCTCACACCTTCATGCCAGGCTTGTGTTATTGCTTGAAATCCTCATTTATTTTTATTCTACTCAGTTGGTGTGTAAGATAATCTATCCATATTGCTTCTGTTTTCCCTTCATGAACCTTTGTCCAAATACTTTCCACTGTGCTTCCTCCTTCTGATTGCTGAATTTCCATATGTCCAACACTTTAATTCAGGGATCATCAGTTGGGGGACATATCCAACCTGCCCCCTATTTTTATATGAACCCCAAGTTAAGAATGTTTTTTCACATTGTAAAATAAAATGAAATTTAATTTTAAAATGTAAAAAAAAAAACATAACAAAACATTCTTAGCTTGCAGCTGTAGAAAAAAAGGCAACAGTCTGGATTTGACCCACAGACCATAGATTGCTGACCTGTCCTCTAATGTATTGGTGATCTTATCACTGTGGGTCTTCACACACCAATCACAGTGTGTCCATGTCTGCCTATCATATGTCCTTGTCCTCCCATTTATGCCTTCTTCAATTCTCTCCTTTGGAAAATGTCCATTAGAGCAGTTCTTTTAGTTTGACCCTCCTTTCCACCTCTTTGTCTTGTCTTTTTGCATGCTGTATTTGCCTGCCCCCAATTTTTTACTACTGGGTTGAATTTATTGTGTTGGTATTGACTTGTGACTCAGAATGAGCTTTTATTTTGTTTCCCCAGATCATACTCAAATCTTGTCTCAGATAGTGATAAACTATGTGCTCCTAGGCAAGTCACTTAACCACTCTATGATTCTGTCCTCATCTGTAAAATCAGAATAATAAGGAGCACCTGCCTTCTTCTGTGAGGAGTAAATGAGATCATGTCTGTAAAATGCTTTGTAAACATTATAGTACAATAAAAATGTCAGCTCCTCCTTTCTTCAGTAGTTCATGCTACTCAGTGCAGGCAAGCAAATATTTATGACGGCTTATATTGTTTTGTCAGAGGGTAAAACTTAAGATGTGAGTTTTCATGGAGTCAGAGATTTTCTTATGCTTATAATAACAAATGAAAAAAATGTGATTTTTTTTAGGTCTCTTCACACCAAAAGATGCTACCCCACCCTAGTTACAAATCACAGAAAGATAATTGTATTTGATCTTGAAACATCATTTAGCACACACAAAAAGCTATAGGAGGCTAGTGGTCAAAAGCTACCTATTTTTACTATCTTTCCCTTTAATAAATCTCTGAGACTTTCCTTGGTAGCACAAAAACCATCCCCTTTTCCCTGTTGCCTCTCTTTACAAAAAGCATTGACCTGCTACCAAAAAAAAGTCCCCTTAAGCACTCTTTCTCATCATAGAAAGTAATGGAGCAAGACAGCCACGGCATGAACTGAGAAATCTTGATTTTTTTTTTCCCTTATGCTTTCTTCTTCCCCCCCCCCACCACAACTCCAGGTTTATGATTTTTAGATGTTTTTTTTTTTTTTCCAGGAGAATCTCTTGTATGTTTCAATTAAGGGCGAAAATGTGCATCTCTACACACCACACGAGCCAGCTGTCAGAATTTCTTCTGACTGGAATAACAGAAACAGCAAAGTTCTAAGTCACTGAGGTGAACAGAATTTTCTATCTTCCCCTCCCCATCTTCCTTTCCTCTCTAAGGATCTTCCTCATTTTCCCTCCAAAAGTGTTTTTCAAGAAGAGAAGCAAAAGTTCGGAGCAGCTTTGTTGGAGTTTAGTTGTCTGTCCTTCAAATTACAGGAATATATATATGGAGAGCACCAGAAGAATATATTGATATTACTCACATTGCACATTGCAGCCCCTGGACAGCACAATCTCCAAAGGATGAAAATAGAAGGAAACTCAATAGGCAATTGAATGGTTTGTGGTAGGCACAAACATATTGTAGCATGTGGGTAGGAAATGCCAAAAAAAAAAAAGTTATTGTCCAGGAAGTTAGGAAATGCCAAAAAAAAAAAAAAAGTTATTGTCCAGGAAGTTAATGCTGAGATAGAGGTGAGCATATAGACAGATCAAGGAGGGACCCATAGTAGTCCTAATATAAATGAAAACTATATTTTAGGGCAGATGTTTTTCTACCATGGGTTCTTGTACCCTGTCCCCAGAGCTCCTTGGATAAAATTTATATTAATATTTATTGATTCTTGAGTTTCATCACTATAGAGTTGCTAAAAGGATTTATTTTATACTGTATGACATGTATAATTGTGTTATCATTCATGTGATCACCAATAAAGGTGGTGCAGCATCTGTGTTATAAGAATTCAAAGGTTTCAATTAGGCATAAAAAAAAAAAACCACATGTTTATTGTAGGCCTGACAAAGCCTCACTCTGTGAGTGAATCTTTCTGGGAAACTAGAGATCTTCTATATTGTTCTAAAAAAACAAACAAGCAAGCAAATAACCATATACCACTATTTTCAAAGCATTTTTCCAGCCTATCCCCAATCAAAATGAAAGATGGTTTAATTTAATTTTCTAAAAGAAAAATGTAAAGCTGCCATCATTATTAGATTCCTTACTAACTTTTTAAGTAACTTCATTTTAAAACAAAGAATTGTTACTGATACAGAATGAAATTATGCTTGCATAAAATTCTCGTGCACTTTTATTCTGTGTACTCATTTTGTCTGCATCTTAATCTAAGCTGAAAATTACTCATAAATTTGTACCATAGACAAGTCTTTGTACAGCATAAGTTAATGTTTTTGTGCAGGTCCTTATTATGAATGTTGGAAATTGTGTCACAGAAATTGTGTGTTAGTTGCTACTTTAGAATGTGTTAAACTTGGGTCATGGAGTTTAAGGAATTTATGGATATTTGTACATATAAATCAGTTTATCAGAGTTTATGGAAAGGCTATAAATAAATAAAACTCAAAATCAGGATGAAATCAAGTGACAAAACAACCCACCCTTTAGAATCTTACAAACTCCATTGGGGAACGCACGAATTACTTGGATGGCTTTTGCTCTCAGCCAGCTCCTCATTTTCCTGCACTAGATTGTTCAGTCATTTTCAGTCATGTCTGACTCTTTATGACCCCATTGTGCGTTTTCTTGTCAAAGATGGTTTGCTATTTCCTTCTTCAGCTCATTTTACAGATGAGGAAACTGAGGTAACAGGGGTAAGTGATTTGTCCAGACTCACAACTAGTGTCTGAGGCCCAATTAGAACTCAGGAAGATGACTCCTGAGTTTGCTTCAAGGTAAATATACAGGGCAGAGAGATATTGGTCATGGGTAGGATGAGGTTTCAGGAGGCTGGAGCCACTGAGACCTCCTAGAAGGGCAAGGGAGTGGCTATAAAATCATCGCAGGAGAGGACAATCCCCTGGGTCCATGTTGGGTGATATTTTTCTCATCTGAGTTGCTAAGGCCCAAGAGATATGAAGACAAAAATTAAAATAATTCCTGCTCTCCTAGAGCTTTACATTCTACTAGCTGTGGTGGTGGGTAGTTAGGTGGTGCAGTGCATAGATCTTTGGACCTGGAGTCAGGAGAACCAAAGTTCAAATCAGGGCCCAGAAACTTATGAGCTATGTGACAGTGGACAAGTCACTTAACCCTGTCTGCCTCAATTTCCTCATCTGTAAAATCAACTGGAGAAGGAAATGACAAACCACTCTAGTATCTTTGTCAAGAAAACCCCAAATGAGGTCACAGAGAGTCCGACATGACCAAAATAAGTCAATAAAGTGGTGGCAGGAGGGTGGGCCAACAGGTACACAGTGACACATATTCCAAATAGCATCAAGTAATCCCAAAGCACACTAACAACTAGGGAAATCACGAAAAGCCTTTTTGTAAAAAGCGTCACTTGAATTGAACTTTGGAGGGAGGTAGGGATTCCATTAGGCAGAGGTGAAGAATTCACCATTACAGGTATGAAGGATAGTTTATGCAAAGGCATATTATAGAAAATGAAATGTATTAAGTTGACTAGTTTTGATGAAACATAAAATGTTTGAGAGTGAGTAAAAATGTGAACAAATCTAGAAAGACAGACTGGAGGTAGATTATGGGGGCTTCTCAATGTACATGAAAGGGTTTTTATTCTCAGTCAAGATACACAAAAGCTCTTAAACAGAGGGATGAGTTGGTCAGACCTATGCTCTAAAAGTATAGTTTTGTCAGATTGTAGGAGAGGATGTAAATAGGGACACCAATTAGAAGATTTTTTTCAATAATTGAGGTGATAAGGGCCTAAGGGTGTTTGTGGCGTGAATGGAGAGAAGGTGACAACTATAAGAGATGCTATAGAGATAGAATCAACAAGATTTTGCAGTTGATTGTGGATAGATCCTTTAAAATAGTTACTGGTTTTCTTGGTGTTCAGTCATTCTATGGTGTTTGACTCATTGTGACCCTATTTTGGGTTTTCTTGGCAATGATCTGTGATAGTAATGGCATTTAAAGATTCCCCTGTATTGGCTTGGTTTTTCAAACTGATTGTGTTAAAACCCAGAGTTTGTTAATCCCACCTGTGGGATGGACTTGTTGATGTGAAAAGAAAGTCCTGAACTGAGAGGAGCTGGTGACATAGATTTGGAGACACAAGAGAGAGGCAGAAGAACTTTTTGGAAGCAGCACCCTCGTGGAGGCAGAGAGAGAGACTGAGAGAATTGCTGGGGGCCACTTTGAATTGCCCTGGACTTTTGAGACCTGCCCCCTGAGCTGCCAAGGACTGAGGAGACATGGCTGTTTTGCTGGTACTTTGTCTGTCTGTTTTGATGTTGTTTTGCCAGATTTGTCCACTGGTGAAAGACAGTCCTTTTGTTGAAGAAGTCCTGGAACCTGGCTGTTGGCTAAGAGCTCCTGAGACTGTCCTGCAGACAGAGAGTGAATACTGTCCACTGGTGAAGGACAGTGCTGTTGTTGCAGGGGTCT
>NW_027186304.1:40271816-40358191 GCF_028583685.1 Petaurus breviceps papuanus | reverse complement strand
TGAATACTGTCCACTGGTGAAGGACAGTGCTGTTGTTGCAGGGGTCTGGGAACCTTTCTGTTGGTTCAGAAGCCCTGAAGAAGGATTTTCTTGTTGTATGTTTACAGAAATCTTGGGAGAGGGTTTTGCTAATGTTTTCAGGGGTTCTAGGACTGTTCTACAGACAGAGGATGAATTAATGAAGGGACTGGCAATGTATCTTGTGGCCTTGCTAAGCTTTGTCTCCCCAGGAACTAAGATTGCTGAGAACTTGCCTTGTGTCAAGATGAAGAAAAGACCTCCATTTGGGTATTAAGTGCTGTGCTTAAACTTGATGTAACTCTGGGGTAGATTCAATTGTGATCCAGGGGTGGGGAACTTTTGACCTTTTTATGTTCTATGGTTGAACAAATGAATGTACTTTACTTATGTTTGGAAACTAATCTCCATTTGAGAAGAGAGGCTTTGTGATGGACTAAATGAAGGTACAGCCTAGGGGTGGAGTAGTATTTAGAACAGGGACTTTGTAATTGATTGAATGAATGGAAAGTCCTGGGGTGGGGTAGTCCTTGGAGATTATTTAATCACACTTAGTAAATGCTGTATTTGGAATGATGTCATGTTTTGATCTTCTCTGTTCTTGGTTTGTCACTGAATAAAATGGAGAGCACCTATGCTGGTATTCTGAACCTTGGGAAGTTACCTTTCCTTGGCATTACATTACATGATCCTGGAATGGTTTTCTGTTTCTTTCTCTAGCTCGTTTTACAGATGAGGAAACTGAAGCAAACAGGGTTAAGTAATTAGCTCAGGGTCACACAGTTAATAAGTGTCTGAATTTGAACTTGGGAAGATGAGTCTTCCTGAATTCAGCCCCAGCCTTCTTTCCATTGTGCCATTTAGCTGCCTTCCCAATTTATCCCACCCATTCCTCAGATCTAGCATGGCATTCTGTTCAATTCATGTACTTGTTTAACCATTTCCCAATTGATGGGTATCTTTTCTCCCAGTTCTTTGCTATTGCAAAAGAAAAAATGAGCTATAAATTTTTTGGCAAACATAAAATTTTTCTTCTTATAATTAACTTCCTAGCAATGAAATATCTGTTTCAAAGGGTATAGACATTTTAATAAATGTCTTAGCATGACTCCAAATTGCTTTCCACAATGGTTGGACTAATTCATATCTTCACCAGCAGTATATTAGTGTGGCTGGATTTCTAGATCCTCTTCAACATTGGCTATTTTCATCTTTTGTCATCTTTGCCAATTTTTTTAGCTGTGAGATGAAAACTCAGGGTCACGTTTGTATTTTTCTTATTATTAATAATTTGGAGAAACATTTCTTAGGACAGAGATAAGAACTAAACTTATCATTTCATTGATTCAAGAAATTGTCCAATGAGGAAATTTCCTTTACTTGAGCAAGTTAGCACTTTCTCTACAGTTTGGGCCCTGATATGCCCAGAGCCCTGAGAGGTTTAATGCCTTGCACTGAATCATGAAGCCAGTATGTGTCAGAGGCAGGACTAGAACCTAGGATTTCCTAATCCTCAGGTTAGCTCTATATAACGTCTCACTGACTCCTGTAGTATGCATGTCTGTGTGTGTGTGTGTGTGTGTGTGTGTGTGTGTGTTTTTACTGGGACCCCCTACCTTATCTAGGCTGGAAGGGTAGGGGTCACTCATGGTCCTGTCCCACTCTGATCAACCTTTAAGCATTGACTTGTTCCATCTCCAGCCCGGGCCATTTTGTCCCTCCTTGGGCAAACTGATGGCTCCTCTCCCCTGTGAGTTCATCGTATTTGTACAAAACTCAATAGGTTTAACCTGCCCGCAACTCCACTCAACCTCCCTGGGAGCTGGGACTATACCATGCCCACTTGCATGTGGTTATTCATAGTTTAAAATTATTTTGAGAACCATTTATTCATGTTCTTTGAGTACTTATTCATTTGTGTTTGTTCCTTATAGAATAGTTGCATTTTATAGAACTAATGCTCTGAGACAAACTTTACTAGGTTCTGGGAAATCATCCAATATGTGAACAATCAGTGAGGCTTTGAGATCCTCTCAGGCATGTACAGTTTCCCATCTTTGACAGTAGTTCCCTTCACCAACACTGACTTGGGATTGTGGATATCACCTAGTTTCCATCTAGTGACGTAATTATTACCAGTAAGACTGGAGAGAGGCTAGAAATCTGTGTTCTTTCCCAGAGGGAGATTGGGGCCAGAGGAGCACAGATAGAAAATGGTAGTTATCTCAAGGGGAAGGGAGAGTAAGTAAGAAAAAAAGAAATTTACGTGATAATTTTGTTGTATATTTGAAAGAAATAGCAAGTTGTGCATAGTAGATTTGCAGTTTCATGTGCAATCATCTTTTTATCATACTATAATGGAAATGCTTGTTTTATTCCATAAATTAAAAATAAAAATAAAATTAATTTTAATTAAAATGTTAAAAATTTGTTTTTTACATGCAATTGGAAAAAAATAAAATATTCAAAAAAGAAAACCCCATATTAACACTCTCTGTGTTCTATTGTATTTTTATTCATTTGGCTAAATATTTCCCAGTTGCATTTTAATCTGGTTCTGGCCCCACTAGGCAGCATGTCTGACTCCCCTGATATGGATGATTCTTCTATCATGATATTCCAAGGATGGAAAAGTTTCCTGAGGCTGAGACAGCACATCAAAGGGGACAGATATGACATGAACCATTACACCAAGACCAGAGGCAATGAAGAGGGCTTGTGTTCTGTTTCAGGAGAGGAAAATGAGGGGGTGCTGTTCATACTGTATGGAATTACAGTAATCTTTGGATAGCACTTTAGATGACTTCCAAGCTGCAAGTCTATGACCCTGTGATTTTCTTACTGACCCCCAACACACTTTCACAGCATGGAGATACCCTAAGCTTCAATGGTTATCATGCTCAAGGACAATTCACTTCTACACAATCTCACATGCAGAACTGGAAGAGACTTGAACAAATTAATCTTATAGGTAAGAAAAGTGAAGATCAGAGAATTCCAGTGACTGGCCTCTGGTCACATAGGCAGTTGAATAGTTTATATCCAGAACAGTAGGTAGGGGTGAAGTGGACAGAGATGATAGGTCTGAGGTCAGAAAGACCTAAGGTCAGATCTTGTCTCAAGCACTGTATCACCCTGGACAAATCACTTACCCTCTCTCAGCCTCAGTTTCTACATTTGTAAAACATGGATAATGATAGCCCCCTAGTTCCAAAGATTGTTGTGAAGATCAAGTTAGAGAACATATATAAAAGGCATTTAGCAAACCTTAAAGTGCCTATATAAATGGTAGCTTATTTTTATCATTAGTAACATAACAGAAGCAGAAATGGACTTCTGGTGCATCTTACTGACAGCAGAGAAATAGTCTGTCACAGTGAGAAGTCAGAAAGACTTGGATACTGATTCTCTCTTAGATACTTATTAACTCTGTGACCCTAGGTAAGACCCTCAACCTCTGAGTCTCAGTTTCCTCATTTGTAAATGGAATATTAATGCCTCCAGTGCCTACCCCACAGGGTGGCTTTAAGGATCCAAGAAGATCATGTATAGAAAGAGCTTCATTGACATTAAAATCATATACCAATATCAACTATTATTAAACTGATGGGATGTGGCAAGAGGCAGGAGAAAGGACTAAATGACAGCTCAAGGTCTCTTCTGACCTTATTTCTTTTCATTGCTCACTGTAAGGGTTATGTGATTTAAAGATCTTCCATGCCCCATTTGACTTGCTGACTTGCTGACGTAGCAGGAAAGGGCGGAGCAAGAGGAAGCGGAAGCCAAGCTAGAGCTCCTGAGGTGGCTAGCAGTGGCAGGGACCGGCAGCAGTAGCTGAGGCAGTGGCAGCGGCAGCGCGAAGCCCTTTTTGAGTCAGCCAGAATTTCTGCTAAGGACTCCTGCTGAGGACTGCCAGGGGACCGAGCTGCTGGGAGCACGCTTCCGGGATGCTGGGTGGTTGCTGTGAGTGGGGAGAGGAGGACCTTTGCCTGAGGTAGCCTGTTCTGTTTTAAAGGCTTGAGAATGTGGGTGCTTTCTACTTTATCTACCTGTGCCAATGTCATAACTACTCTGATGGCTTTCACTTTCTGGTTTTGGGACTCAGTCTTTTGGTATTTTAATAAAATTTCTAGCTTATTCCCCCATATAGCAAGCCTGATATATTTTGTGATGGAAAATTACATCAACATATCTGTAATTTCCATAGGCATTGTGAATATGGCATTGCTGATACACTCACATAGTCAATTCAGAATAGACTACAGTGGGCTGTATGAGTGTGTTTTAAAAGATCTTGAATTATTGTGTACGTCTGAAGTTTAATTGTGTCAGTTTTTATTCATGAATCATATTTCTGCAAAGACATTTCTTCTCATTCATTACTAAGTGCACTGTCAGTTTGATAATTCACCCATGTACTTTTGTGCGCTACATGAGAACAAATAAGCATCTTAATTGTCTTAAATGGCACTCATCCTTTTAAATTTTCTTACCCAAAGGCAATCTCATCAAATTAGGGATTTATGAAGTATATTAGTTCACCTTGCCCCTTCTCCTCTAAGCCCAGTTTAGCATTTGGAAGGTAGAGGTGACTTCCTAACTGAGAGAAGAAAGTACAGGCTCCAGAGCTGGTGTCTGACAAAAGGGCAAAGTGGTTACTTGGGGAGGCCTGTGATTCTACCACCATCTGACCACCATTTTCCTTTATGTTCAATCTGAGTTCCCACTTTCTTTAAGCTATGTAGCAAATAGAGTGACTATTAATAGTTTTATCTATTAATTAATTGATTCACCAAGAATTTATTAAGTATCTACTATGTACTAGGTGGCCCAGTGGATAGAGTTCTGGAAGATCACTTTTCCTGAATTCAAATCCAACCTCAGACACTTACTAGCTGTGTGACCTTGGGCAAGTCACTTAACTCTGCCTCAGTTTCCTCATCTGTAAAATTTGTTGGAGAAGGAAATGGCAAACCACTCCAGTATCTTTGCCAGGAAAATGGACGTGACTGAAAAACTAATGAACTAAACCATCTGCTAAGCACTGTACAAAGTTCTGGCAAAATAAAGAAAAAAAGAAAAAGTAAACCTAGTCCCTGCCTTCAAGCAGCTCATATTCTATAGATAATGATTATCTTGATGGCTCATATTTATGTAGCAGCTTAGAAATTGCTTGCCTCACAATAACCCTCTGAGATGGCAAGTTCAAGTATTATTATGCCCCTTTGTTAATTTGATTTGTGTCTGAGATTTCACTGGAGTAAGAAACTCATAGTGAGGAAACTTAATTTACAAAAACCGATGTGTAACTGTTGTGCAACTTACAGTCTTAGAGACTTGCCCAGAGCATTGAAAGGTTAAGAGTCTTGCCCAGAGTCCAGGATGTGTCAGAGGTGATATTTACAACTCAGGCCTCTTTCTGACATCCAACACTTTTTCTTTGGGCCTGGGGTCCATACCTAATCTCTCTTAGCTTTAGTTTCTTTATTTGTAAAAAGGGGTTAATAATACTTAAGTATCTGTTTGACAGAGTTGTTGTGAGGCTGAAATGAGAGGATGCATGCAAGGTGCTTTGTAAAAACATTAAATCAATGTATAAATGTCAGCTAGCCTTGTTATGTGCCCAGAAGGTTATACACTGAGCTCCCCTTTCCCTATGAGGCAGCCTGTCACAATGGACAGAGTGCTGGATTTGAAGTCAGGAAGACGGCTCACACACCAGCTCCAAACCAAGCCACAGCTGTCTGCCCATCAACTCCACCTTCTCTCTTAGCCTCTCTTTTTCCCCTCTCTGTTACCATATCTTCTTCCCACACCCTCCCAAATCCCGATCCATACACCCCTCTAAAAGTCCCTCCTCTACTCTCTCCCCCAGTTTTCTCACCTCTCTACATTTTCTAGATGAACACATTGTTTCCTCTTCAACCCATGTGAGAATAAGGTTCCAAAATTACCAGCTATAGGAGTTTCAAAGGTGAACCAGAGCAGTCAATCAAGAAAGATGTCATGGAAAGGAAGGCACTAAAGGTGAGCTCTCAGAGCCCAGGCTGATTCCAGGGTTGTAGTGCCAGGTTCTGGTGGAGAGAAGGTAGGGATATGTTCTTGACTGACTGCCCTTGTCTATCTTTGGAATTCTTTTAGCATTTCTTTTGCTATTTGATTATACTTTCCTGATTTTTTAAAATGTAGGTAGCTCAGTGTTACTGTGGATAGAACACTGGGCCTGGAGTCGGGAAGACCTGAGTTCAAATTGGGCCATAGACTTTTACCAGCTGTATAACCTTGGACTAGACATTTAATTTGCCCCAGTTTCTTCAATTGTAAAAAGAGGGATAATAATAGCACCTAACTCATGGGGATTATTGTGAGTACTAAATGAGATAATGTTTACACAGTAAGTGCTATGTAAATGCTAGCTGTTAATAATAATATAGTCATTCCTCAACATGTGCTGGGGTTAGGAGCATAGGACTCCTTCAAATGTGGAAAAATTTGAATAACTCTAGGTCTCACCCCAAACCTTTATTTTTAATAATTCTGATCATATTTTAAAAAACACACACAATAAGTAAAACAACACACTATACTCATTAAAAAGTTTCAGTTTCTATGGGAGAGTTTAATATCTCACAAAGCTACACAGTCTTCCTAGCAAACAAAAGCGCAGAATACAAGGAGCACGCTGGATAACATCACGTGACTAGGTCTGGAAGGTAGAGAGACAGAGAGGAGGCATCCCTGAAAAGAGTGTTTGACCCATAATACTTCAGCACACTGGAACTTTTAACAAAATTTAATTGTTTACAATAAATTTATGCATATGAACTTATGGTAGTAAATGACCAAATAGGTTAATAATACATAGTATTTATGCATTTAGGACATTAATTTGTTTAGTTTTCTTCACATCCACAATGATCTACAATTTTCTGTAGTTCCGCTGCTCTCCAAAACTTCCCATTTAATGACCAAATGGTCAGCCCTTTAATAACCAGAACCACAAATGTGAAAACCAAGAATGTCAAGGAATAACTATAATAATAATAATAAGAGTAATTATGATAATAAGAATTCAGTCTCCCCAACTAACATATGAACTTCTTGAGGGCAGGAACCATGTCTTACCATTTCTTTGTGCCTTCAACAACAAAACAATGATGGATACATAGTAGGTACTTCATAAATGCTTGTTTGGGATTGCTCCTATTAAGTCCTCTCCCCGAAGATAACCTAACTCTCCCACCCTCCCCTTCCTGACTTCACTTCCCCTCTTACCCTTTTTCCTACTTCTGTGATTTCCTGAGACACCTCTTCCTCTAGGGAGACTTCAGTAACTAAGTGTAAGTAAGAGGATGATTTGCCTTGGTGGGTCCCCAATTCACAACACAAAAGCACGACAACTGAAACTTGGATGTGATGTTGCTGTTATTAGCTGTTAGCTATTACCTTTGCTATTACATTTGTTCTCTGTGTGATACTCCTATTTGCTTACTAGCTTATTCTTTCTTATAGGACTATGTAACAGTTCATTTTAGAATGTATATTTCTAAAGCACAGGGAACATGACTGTTTCACTTTCTTTGACCAATGGAATGGTGTTTCCTTCACCCTAAATGTTACGGGAACTTGAGAATGAAGTTAATCTGTGAGTGATATAAATTGTTCTATCCCATTTGGGGGGTTGGTCCTCCATATGCCTTTAAAATATCCTCTGATCATTGAGTCAGTCTATCAATAAACATATATTAAGTGCATTGGGCTAAGTACCAGGAAGGATTACAAAATAATGCAAAAAAAAATTCCCTTCTCTAGGACCTCACAGTCTAATGGGGGAGACAATATGAAAAAAAAAAGACAAAATACAAGCAAGATATATACAAAAGATAGAAAAAGGGGTGGTTAGGTGGCACAGTAAACAGAGCACTGGCCCTGGAGTCAGGAGGACCTGAGTTCAAATCCGGCCTCAGACACTTAATACTTACTAGTTGTGTGACCATGGGCAAATCATTTAACCCCAATTGCCCCTCCAAAAAAAGATAGAAAAAAGTTGAAGGACTCTTAGTTAGGACTTCTTTTTCTGTTGTTGTTTTTGAAGGGGGGAAAGCAGGGCAATGGGGTTAAATGACTTGCCCAAGGTCACATGGCTAGTAAGTGTTAAGTGTCTGAGACCAGATTTGAACTCAGGTCCTCCTGACTCCAGGGCTGGTGCTCTATTCACTGTACCACCTAGCCACCCCATGTCAGGGCTTCTTAAACTTTTTCCACTCCCAACCTCTTTTCACCCAAGAAATTTTTACATGACTCCTAATAGGCATATAAAATAAGTACACAAATATTAACTGATAATAAATAACAAAGAAATTTCTTTTAAAACAATTCCTTGGTATACATATAATTTTACCATTTATTAAAGCTGAAAGCAAATTTTCATACTAATTATGTGGATCTGCTTGTTTATTTTTACATAAAGAATTAAATCTTGGCACAATATTTGATAGCTTCAAGACGCAGAGCATCTTCAGCATTTTCCAGAGTTGATCAACATTTGGATTTTATAATTGTCAATGCTGTGTTCAGAACCAAGGCTACCGTGAAGTCATATGATACAACATGGGCAAGCACTGCCAGAAACACCTCAGATTCATTACATGTTTGATTTTGAAGTAATTGTTGGTTATTGCTCATTCAGAAACCTTTTACTGTTGCCCAATTTTTCCCTACCCCCACACTCAGTTACCTGACCCCATTTAGGGTTGCGACCCACAGTTTAAGAGGTGCTTCTCTAAATGACTTTTTGGTGATGATGTTTGAAAAATCAAACATGGCCCTTTTGTAACAGAGGATCGTTTCAGAAAATCAAAGTACTCTCATATCTATTCCATCATTTGATTCTCATTATTCCAAACCATTTACGGTGGTGATAATAGTAGTACAATTTAGGGGTGTGATTTAATACAGTATTAAGTGAACTGGTGAGATTAGCAATTATCTGACCTTTATCTCTTACTTCTATAGCACGCTATATCATTCACTTGTCTCCAGTTTCTCTCTCCATTCTAATCCACCCTGCACACTGGCACTAGGTTTTATCTTCCTCAATCCTGATTATGCTCACACCTCCTGCTCCCTAAAACCAAAATTGTCTGTAGACTGAAGTCCAAACTCTTTAGCCCGGCACTTGAGGCCCTTTATAGGAAGAACCCAAACCTCTTTTCCTTTATAAGCTGCTATGATTTCCCTCCCATGGCCCCTGTTTTAAGTCATCTGGTCTACTCACTGTTAACTTCTTGGGTCTGACTCTTAGCTATTGCTAGTGTTCATCCCTCTCCATCTAGGATGCCCTTTGCTGATGTTTTCATCTATCAAAGTTCTAATGACAGGATCACAGTATCATAGGTTTAGAGCTAGAAGAGAATTCAGAGGCCATTTAGACCAACTATCTCACAGAGACTCATGGAAATCAAGTGACTTGTCCGAGGTGACACAGGTAGGTAGTGAGCATCTGAGGTGATGTTTTAACTCAGGTCCTCCCACTTCAGAGTCAGTGCTCTCCTTTATGAAGCCTTCCCTCACTACTATAGCCCTAAGGACACTTGACAGATTTGGCTTCTATATCACTCATTTGCCACTTATTACTTACTATTTTTATTTTTACATCACCTTGGGAATGTATCTATCTCATTTCCCCCAAAGAAACTATAAACTCCTTGAAGACAGAGATTATATCTTATACTTTTAAATTTCTTCCCTTTGTCTCAATGTTGTATGTGAGGAGCGGCTATGTGGCACAGTGAATACAGCACCAGTCCTGGGGTCAGGAGGACCTGAGTTCAAATTTGGCCTCAGACACTTAACACAAAAACTAGCCGTGTGACCTTGGGCAAGTCACTTAACCCCAAGTGTCCTCCAAAAAGCAAGAAGCAAACAAACATACATCAATATAGCATGTGCTCAGTAAGTATTGAATAATCTCTCTCAGAGTGACAACAAAGATTAGCGAAAAAAGAACAAAACCTAGTTTGGTTTACAAAGGTTCTAGGTTTGAATTTTGGTTCTGTCACCTGTATGTCTGATCTTTCCGGCTTTTAGTTTCCTCATCTATGAGGGTTTTGAAGTAGAAGACTTCAAAGGTCCCAGCTAGCTCCAAATCTATGATTCAGTGAGATTTGGGTTCCTTAATTTTGTTGATTTGGGGCAAGTTAACTCACTTCTCTGGGACTCATCCATACAATGAAAATGTTGGACTAGATTACTTTCCAGTATTCCTTTTAGCTCTGAAATGCTATGATTTTTTCAGGACCTATAGGACCTCACCAAGAGTCCATCCAGATATTTGGGGACTTAATGTTTCTGCTAATGATTGTTAGTCTGTTTATCTCTGACATCTGAGTTCATCTGATAACTTAAAATATTTTACTAAGCTCTATGTTGAGTAGACCTGTTCTAATCATCTGGAATGCTTCATAGATTCATAGATTTAGACTGGAAGGGCTTTGGAGGTCATTGAGTTCATCCCTGGCCCTCGTGCACTCCCCCATACCACACCACTTCCCTTTTTTGTTCCTTTCCTTGCCAAACAATAATTTTGTTGATGTTCTTTCACTGTTCTCCTTAACCTAAACAAGCATGAAACTTACTAGTCCTAAAACAATTTTCTTGGCAAAGTTATCAATCAAATGATACTGGTTGTTCTGCCATTTACTGGCAGAGAAAACAGGAAGTCTAAAGCTTTGAGTTGTTGGGATCTGAGAGAGCTCCTGATTGACTCACATGTTGTTCCAAAACTAAGCTTGCCAACTGTATTTTTAAACAGCACTCACCATTGTATACCTTTTCCCCCTGGTCCCTAGGGATCTCACAAACAAGTTTTTAATTTTAAGGTCAAAATAGAGATCATTTTAAAGGTACAGCAGATTCCATTCCTATATTTCTGTCTGGACACAATTTATTTTCTCCTGTAGGGCATTCATGAGGGTGGAAGGGTAGGCAGGATATGTAACATTAAAAACAAAAAAGGACAAGGGAATGGAAAGGCCTAGAAGCTTAAGAAAATAGCACATCAGAATAATTGTACTTTTATGGGAAAAGAGAATCTTTTTTTTTTCATTTGGAGAAAAACAGCTTTTTCTTTCCTCAGGCTTTTTCAAATGTGTCATACAATCTTTCATCAGTTTACCAGATAATGCAAAAAGGCTTTCTGAGGTTTCCTAGCTTGCCTAATATGAATAAAGAGGACGTTAATCCAGGGATATTAGTCAGCAAGTTGCTATTGCTCTTGATGTTCTCTCTCTCTCTCTCTCCCTCCCTTTCTCTCTCTTTTAATTTATACATTATGTCTCCTTTTAGAATAGAATGTAAGCTTCTTGTGGGCAGGAGATGTGTTTGCTCTCACTCTGTAGGGTGCTTGGCACAACACAAATACTTAATAAATGCTTGTTTATTAATAGCTAACAAATAAATGACTGGTGAGACTTTTTAGCCTTCGTAGGAAGAACTAGTGGTATCCTAACCCTTTCCTAACTTCCTGGACAAATAATGACTAATCCACACTCCCTGAGCTGTCATTTCTGCAAAGCATAAGTCAACAACCTATGTTTCTAGGAATGCTTTACAGGGCAGTGGCAAGTTACCTGATCAGGGACATAAACTTGGAAAACAGGCTTTGGTCTACACCCAGGAAACCTAGCTTAGACTTCCTGTTCCCTCTCCAGCTTTTGTTCATTCTACTTTGCATCTACTGCCCTGACTGTTTTCAACTTCAGGAAAGAAGATGCTCTCTGTCACTTTTCAACTCACCACCATGCCGCTAACTCAAACTCTGACTGACTCCACATCCCTCAACCTCTTCTCTCCTCTGTTTGGAGGGCAGGAGGGTGGAGTACTAAACTCTTCCTATTGCCTTTCTTTATAGAGATCAGAAATTGAACTCAGATCACTCCACTTTTCATTTGCTGCTTTGTCTATTTCAACTTCATGGAACAAGATGTCCCCATTGTCCCCTACCCCCACTGGGTATCCCATGGTGTCTCATTCCCCCCTTTCCTGTCTCCTTTTGAGTGCTGTTTCTCCCTTCAGATTGTAAGCTCATTGAGGGCAGGGATTGTCTTTTTAAATTTTTTTAAATTTATCTTCAGTTCCCAGTGCAATGCCTGGCATGTCATAGGTGCTTAATAATTTTTTTGATAGATACTTAATAAATGCTTATTGGAGTGGAAGTTTACTTGGAATGATGCTTGTTTGTTGTTGAAGCATTCTGCACCATTCAACTATCTTTAGCTTCTCACTGCAGATTCATTCATTGGCTTGTAGCATGGTGACTCATGGACTTAACTAAGAGATATTAAAAACCAGCCCTCGCAGAAGAGGCTACGGAAACCTGACCCAAGGGGAAAAATCAAGAGGACAGGGAAGCACTCATAGCAGTCTTTGGAAAATGCCAGCACCACTCTGTGTAGAGCCAGTGGTAAATTGCCCACCTGTTTTCACTTACATAACATTAAAAAACACTTATATATCATTACACTTTTATATCATATTAGTGAAAATGAAGGCGAACACAATATGAGATAAACACTGCTAATGTGATAGGATGCTGTTCATATGTTGCCGTGATAGGATTATGTTGGCCCTAATCAGTTTTTGGTCATTTTAAGGACCTCTTTGAACTCTGTTCACTGGACAAAAAATAGAACAGGACTTTCCTTGCCAGAGCTTGTTAACGATTCTCCACTTAATCTTCCTTCCTCTTAAAAGAGCCCATTTGAAAATAATGAGAACTTTTCTTTTCATCTGGATCTGTGATTTAATGGGCATGGAAACTCACTCCACACAATTGCTGATCAGAAACTCATAGGATGATAAGATTTTAGATGTAGAGCTGGGAGGAACCTTAAAAATTATGTGATCCAGGCCTTTAATTTTGCAGAAAGAGATGCTGAGGACGAGGGAGAATGAGGGACTTAACTATGGTCTTACAACGGGCATGTGTCAGAGGCAGGACGTAGCCTCAAGACTTCCTGGCTCCAGGCACAGGTCTGTCACCATGGTAGCATTGATTATGTGATCTATGAAAATCTCCTCCTCATTTTACTTGGTGATGTGATAGAACTAGTTCTGCTTTGCACTCACCTATTGCTAGCCCATTCTCAGTGTTAAAAGTATAGTTAGAAAGTGACTGGGTTATCCATTTGTAACTACTGACCCTCCTGTAATTACAAAGCATTATTCATAAATACTCCCAAACTGTTGGTCAACAAACCCACTGACAAGTCACACTGCTTTCATTTTATGATCAAGGTAGATTTAGAACTGGAAGGGACAAATATCAGAGGGTAGATGAACAAATGGTTTGCACTGAATTTAGACATTTGACCATAACCACAAAGGATTACTAGCCCTTTGGATTAGCTTTCATTCAATCTCACATTCTTTTTAATTAAACTAAAATGGAACATATACACAGCAAAATCAGAAAAGAAAAAAAAAACCTGGCAAGAACTGAAAAGCAGAAGAATTCCTTTTGAGGGACTATGTTTAAACAAGTGTTTCTATGTGTTTATCTAAAATTCATTCAGGTAGCAGGAAGCACGGGTCATAGGGCTTAGGGTCATAGGGCACTCATCTATAACTCGGTCCTGACCAGATGGACTATGAGAATGGATTTAAGGATGCTTTCAGTTAGCTCGATGCTGTGTATCAAGCGGGAGCTATAGGGACCAGCCGGGAGAAACCACCCTGCTAAAAGATTTATTTATATGTTTTCTTTCCACTGAGGCTTAAAATATTGAAGTTCATATATTGTTTTCCATAGATTGGGAAAGGACATAGCCACCAAATGTCATGTATTTTAGAACTGGGAGAAACCAGTAATGGGGAAGTTTGCCAGATGTCTCAAGGTACGTTTCAAATGCTTTGATTTGTAAAAGATCTCTCAGATAGTTCTCTTTTATTTCTTCAACCCAGATGTATATGCGGAAGAGACTTAAATGCACACACACACACACACACACACGTATGTCTCCAGTATGGATATGCATGCATACATATGCACATATGTGTGTATAAATATGTATGTGTGCATGTGCTGATGTGTTCTGTATGTGTGTACATATCTGCACACTAATGCATATATATGTACACATGTGTACATATATACATGCTTGCAAATCCATACTGGTGGCATTAACTTACTAAAAGAACTCTATAAAGTAGGCTACTTTCTTCTTTGGCTATACTTTGTTCAAGTTACTTGTTCCCAGTTTAAAAAAAAAATAAACCAAAAACGTTCTTTAATGCCATCCTTAACTGTGCTACTAAACACATAAACTTAACTTTTTGAAAAATTCCTTTAAAATTGCCCTAAATTTTGTGCTGAGCACGTAACATTGCACTTGAAAAACATAGCTCATGCCATCCTCATAGACAAGAAAGACGTGTCTACACATCTTGTTAGACTGCTCTCTTAGACCTTGTTCTTGTCTCTAAAAACTCATTTTCCTGCAAGATCCAAATCAATTCTGAAGCTCATACCTCCTCAGAATTTCTTGCTCCCTCCTTAGCTACAGTATCATGGCCCTGTGCCACTTCCCTCCCCTTCCCTCCTCTTTTCCTTCCCCTTCCCCTTCCCTCCTTTCTGTTTATCTAAAAACAACCTGGGGACTTTAATGGAACAAAAACTCAATATGTATCAATAGTGTTGCATGATAGCAAAACCAAAACAAATTTGTCCATAGATTGCTTTGAGAAGCATAGTATCCAAAGTACTAGAAGGGTGGTCCCCCTGAAGTTCAGCCTGGCCACATAACACTTCGGTAATCTGGTGAAGTCCTATGGTCCCCTCATCAAAAACATGTCTTTATAAAATCTTAGGATTATAAGAGAAAACAGTTATATTGAAAAGCAGTCATCAAAATATTAAAATAAACAAGTTCACAGACCTAAGAACCTCTAATTCTATTTCAATTTATTAATTTTACACATAAGGGAACCAGGGCCTAGGGAGTACAAGGGACTTATTTCAGGTCACATAGGTAGTAAACATCAGCCTGATGTAAGGCAAAAAGCTTCTTAAAACTGAGGGCTATATAAAAATGCAATGGGTGGCCCATGACTAGATGCAGCAAAGACTGGAAGACCACTTGTTGGGTATGTTAAAGAGAGGTTTCCTGTTTGTATATAGGTTGTACTAATTGGCCTCTGAGGTCCCTATTCTTTTTGAGGTTCTATGATTTCCTGATTCTGCAGTCAGTGCACAGGGCACTAATGACAGACTCTAGAGTTTGGGGACAAGGTCAGGATATGGCGCCTTGTGAAACTGTAGCTAATAAGAATCAATATGAAATGGATGAGATTAATCATCTGCAGAAACTTCCCACCCTAAGAATGGAAATGGAAATGTTTTACTGATGAGACTAGAGTCTCTCAAATCTCATCAAGGGACTAAGGGATCTCCCCAAACCCACCTGGGGAGACACTAATCTACATGTAACTAATGTAAGATAAATTGTAATCATCCATTCAATCAATCAATCATCAAATAATTATTTCGTGACTATATTATGTGAAATGTACTGTCCTAGATGCTGGGGACAGATAAAAAGATAAATGACACACAGTCCCTGCGCTCAAGAGCACGCAAACCAAATAGAAGTGATTAGACACGTACGTAGAAAAATGGAACACAAATTAGAGCATCATAAATGCATAAGATCAGCACAAAATGTGAGAGCATGAGAGGAGGAAGGATCACTTCCACCTATGGAGAGCAGTCAGAGCTGTACTGACGAAGTGACTTTTGAGGTGTGTCTTGAAGAAGAGAATGAGGTAAGCAGGGTTGAGGGATGGACACAGCCACCGGGAAGATAAAAGTCATGGGAGTGAGTTTGGGGCATGTCTGGGAGGTGGTGAGTATTACAGTTTGGGGGCATGGGAGGAAGAGCGATGTGACAAAAGAATGGAAAGATAGATTGGATTCAGGCCATGTAGGACCTTGAGTGCCTGGCTGGAGAGTTTAGAGTTTATTGAGTAGATATTGAGGAACCATCAATGGTTTTGAGGGGCAGTAAAATTCATATTTAGTGGTTGAAAGAACCTTTGAGATCATCTAGTCTAGCACGCTCATTTAGATGGCTTTTATTTAGTATAGTATCCTTATTTTACACATGAGAAAACTGAGTCCCAGGGAGGGAAAGTAATTTGCCCAAAGTCTCACTAGTAAGGATCAGAAAAAGCATTTGAATACATGTTCTCTGACTCTAAAATGTTCTTTCCAATGCATCATACTATTTGCTCATTACAAATTTTAAAACTGGCAGTCTTGTTCTTTAATCAGTCTCTGGTGAGTTTGGTAAATGTGAATTGATTCCTCAGTGCCTTATTTCTTCTCCACAGTAGAATCCAATTGGACCTGCAAAGCTGTGAACCTTGTCCACCCATGGTGACCCCACCAAATACCAACCTTAAGAGGTTCAGTCTGAACAGTCAATTGCTCCCTCCCTTTCCCTTTCACACTGTCTCTTGACTAAAACATTCAATATTGGAGGATTGTCCTAAAACAATATTTCCCCACTCTTTTCAACTGTATAAATTTCAACAGAAGTTTCACTCCTATAAATTTCAACAACAGACTTCCCTCAGCTTACCTTCTAAGTCTTGGGGGAAGGAGAAAAAAGGAGGGAAGTAGAGGAAGGAATAGGAACAATTAGGAGAAAGGAGTAAGGAAATAGGCTTGGGTTTCTGCCTTAGTCATGGAAATATCTTTGATTAAGCCCATTATTATTTGGAACAAAATATCATTATTTATGTGGAAATGACTTTGACGAAATAATTTAAATAATTGTCATTTGTTACAGGATATTAGTCACTTGGTATCTCAGCCCAGGGTTTAATATCAGAAAAACTTAATTATTCATTTTAAAATGTTGGTAGTTTCAAAAAATGAACTTAGCTGTAGGCATTTCTGCTAGTCACCTGTATGGAAATGATTTTTTTAAAAAGTCCCACCTGAGGTATATATACCTTAAATCTTTGTGAACTGGTTGGGTTTTGAGCCAGGGATTTGTTTCACCATGCATGGTCTTTATGCTTAAATATAAACTTTTTGAGAGCAGCTAATGTTTAGTTTTCAGTTTTGTGTCCCCAGGACCTACCAAAGAGCATCACAATTAACAGACACTTTATAAATGCCTGCTCAGTGGAATCAAATCAATATATGGAGTCAATAAGCATTTATCCAGCACTTACTATGTGCCAAACACTGTGCTAAACACCGAGGATACAAATAAAGTTTAAAAAAAAGTCCCTGCTCTCAAGGAGCTTACAGTCTAATGAGAGAGACAATATAAAAAAAAAAAACTGTACAAGAAGATATAGACGGGGTCAATTGGAGATCATCTCACAGGGAAGTCATTAACTTTAAGGGGGATCCAAAAAGGCTTCTAACAGAAGGTCTGTTTTAGCTAAAACCTACGGAAGCCAGTGGACAGAGATGATGAGGGAAGGAGTTAAAAAAGCAAGGGGAGATGTTTTAGAACTACCCTCTGATATTGAATGTTGTAGGCAAGAGATAGTGTGAAAGGGAAAAGGAGGGAGCAATTGACTGTTCAGGTGATGCCTAAGGTTCCTCCTAGCTCTAAAATGATTATTGAATACCCAGGTTTAACAGTCAGCCTAGACAGCAAGACTTGGGTAACTCCAAAAGAGCTCAGCTTTGGAAATCTGTTTAGTTTAAAACAGAACCCTTAATGGGCATCCAGGGACAAGACAGCAACAGATCATAGCCAGAAGGTCAATTAGTATAGGGATGTTATAGGAATGTAAATTTTTAAGATCTTCCCTGCCCCTAGGTTAAGTGCACTTGGAACCTGTGGTGGGAGGCTTGTTTTTCAGGAATGCCCATACCTTGGTGCTTTGTGATTGGGCAGTGGGTCAAGAGGGTGGTTACATTCTCTGACCCAGGAGAAGGCTATATAAACCCTGATGGGAGGCTTTGCTTTGGGGCTCACTTTGAGAAGTGTTGTGTGATTTGACCAAATGAGACTCTGGGCAGCCGTTGAGAGCCCCCCAGCTTTGAAAACCCAGATGTTGATGCTTCCCTCTCTGGTAACTGTGATTTGGTAGGGATGTAATGGTTGGACAGTTGGAGGCCTGTCTGCTTGATCTGTTTTTCTGTCTTGTGACTTCTGTCTGTATACTCTAAAGTTCGGGGTGCCGACCTTTTCCCCCTGAACTAGGTAAACGATATATGTTTGATTGATTAAAGTAAGTTTGTTAACCCATTTTGAGTTGCTTTCCTTTAGAAAAGCAGATCTAAGAACCTGTGTTGGCAGCCTGGGGATGCTAGGGTGCTTTCTGCTACAAAGGATTGGAGTCAGAGAGGGAAGTAGAAACTAGAGTTTTGGATTTGTGAGGAGGGGTAGAAGTTCTTCACTGTGAAAGAAGAGCAGGTAGGCATTTCATTTTCAAGAACTCAGACTATATCTAAAGGTCTAGAGACCTTGTGAGGGCAGCAGAGTCAGGGAGGATGAAAGGTGATAACAGCATGTATAGAGCTTTAAAAGGTTTGCAAATACATTAAATGTGTTGAAGTGAATCATTGAATCCCCATAACAGCTCTGAGAGCTAGGTGCTATTATTATTTCCATTTTACAGATGAAGAAACTGAGATGGAGCCATTAAAGACATGACTTGCCTAGACATCACACAGTTAGTAAGTGTTTGAGGCACAATTAAAAGTTGAGTATTCCTAGGTCTATTTCAAAAGATGATTAGGGAAAAAGGAAAAGAACCTATATGTCCTAAAATGTTTATAGCAGCTCTCTTAATGGTGACAAAGAACTGTAAATTATAGGGATGCCCATCAATTGGGGAATGGGAGAACATGTTGTGGTATATGTAATGGAATATTACTGTGTATATGTATATAATATGTAATGGTATATGTAATATGTAATGGAATATTACTGTGCTATAAGAAATGACGAGCTCAATGAGCTTAGGAAAACATTGAGGAAGTGGACCCAAGATGGTGGAGTAAAGGTGGAGACTTGCCTGAACTCTCCCCCAAACTCTTCCAAATACCTTTAAATAATGAATCTAAACAAAATCTAGATAAACAGAACCCACAAAAAGACAGAGTGAAACAATTTTCCAGCCCAAGAAAAGGTCTGTTACATCAGGCTGAGAGCACAAGCTGTGCCAGCATAGTCTGGGCTCCAGCAAACTAGCAGTAGTCCTTAGGGCAACTGAGTCAGTGGCAGCAGCGGCAGTTTTCAGACCTCTCAGCCCACAGAGGGTAAGGGGATTGAACAGTGGGGTCCCTTGCATTGTCTATTCTTGGATCTGGGTTGCAGTCCTGGGTCTTAGTCCCAGTGCTAGGAGGAACACAACAGAGCTTGAAGTTACAGGAAAGAAAGGACCCTGGTCACAGTTCCAGGTTTGGAAAGAGTGCTTCTGGTCACTCACAAACCAGTGCATAGTACAGGAGAGTAGTAAACACACCCCTTTGGAAGAGCCCAAAACTTACAAGTCACCAGAATTACCTCTGAAAACAGCTGCACAAAAAAACCCAACACTCGGGACAGTGCCCCCTCTACTGGGGAAGCAGAGCCCCACTTTAGCATAGAGTTAAAAGTCAAGAAATAAGCCAGGAAAATGAACAAACAACAAAAAAAATTCTGACCATTGAAAGTTACTGTGGTGATAAGGAAGATCCAAACACACACTCAGAAAAAGAAAACAAAATCAAAATTCCTGCATCCAAAGCCTCAAAGAAAAATATGAGTTCATTTTGGACCATGAAAGAGCTCAAAAAGGAGATTTTAAAAATCTTGATTAAATCTCGATTAAAAATCAAATAAGAGGTAGAGGAAAAATTGGGGAAATGAGAGTGATGCAAGAAAGTAGTAAAGACAAGTCAACAGCTTGGTAAAGGAGGCACAAAAAAAATACTGAAGAAAATAACACTTTCAAGGCCACTAGGTGGTGCAGGGAATAGAGCCCTGGAATCAGGAGGACCTGAGTTCAAATCCGGCCTCAAACACTTAACACAAAAAGTAGTCATGGGACCTTGGGCAAGTTACTTAACCCCAACTTCCCTCCAAAAAAAAAAAAAACCCAAAGAAAATAACACTTTTAAAAACAGAATAAATAGGTCAAATAGTAAAAGAGGCACAAAAATCCAATGAAGAGAACAATGTTTTGAAAAGCAGAATTAAACAAATAAAAAAGATACTAAAAAATTCATTGAAGAGAAGACCTCCTTAAAAAGTAGAATTGGTCAAATGAAAAAGGAGGCACAAAGCTCAATAAAGAAAATAATTCCTTAAAAGTTAGAATTGGGCAAGTGAAAGCTAGTGAATTTATGAGACATCAAAAAAAATCAAATAAAATCAAAAGAATGAAAAAATAGAAAAATATGAAATTTCTCATTAGCAAAATAACTGACCTGGAAAATAGATCCAGGAGAGATCATTTTAAAATTTATTAAACTGACTGAAAGTCATGAGAAACAAAAGAGCCTAGACATCATCTTTCAAAAAATTATCCAGGAAAACTGTCCTGATATTCTAGAACCAGAGGGCAAAATAGAAATAGAAAGAATCTACCCATCACCTCCTGAAAGAGATCCCAAAATGAAAACTTCTAAGAATTTTATAGTGAAATTCCAAACCTCCCAAGTCAAGAAGAAAATATTGCAAGCAAACTGAAAGAAGCAATTCAAGTATTGTGGAGCCAGTCAGTATAACACAAGATTGAGCAACTTCTACATTAAAGGATTGGAGCACTTGGAATATAATATTCTGGAAGATAAAAGATCTGCGATTACAACCAAGAATCATCTACCCAGAAAAACTGGGTATAATCCTTCAGGGGGTAAAACAGAAATTCAATGAAATAGAGGATATTCAAGTATTCCTGATGAAAAGATCAGCTGAATAGAAAATTTGACTTTCAAATACAAGATGCAAAAGAAGTGTAAAAATGTAAACAGGAAAGGGAAATCATAAGGGATTCAATAAGGTTAAACTATTTCTATTCCTTCATGAGAAAATGGTATTTATAACTCCTAAAGACTTTCTCATTATTAGGAGAGTTAGGAGTATTCATAGATAGAAAGCAAAGGTATGAGTTGAATGTAATGGTATGACTATTAAAAAAAATAAAATTAAGGGTTGAGAAAAAAGAATTTGCTAGAAGAAAGGGAAAGAGAGAGGTAGAATGGGATAAATTATCTGACATAAAAGAGGCCTGAAAGAGATTTTTGGTGAAGGGGGAAATGGGGAAAGTGTGGAGGGGAGTGCATGAACCTTACTCTCATCAGAATTGGCTCAAAGAGGGAATAATGTATACATCAAATATCCATATTCAGTTGGTTATAGAAATCTGTCTTACCATGCAGGAAAGTAGGAAGGGAAGAGGACAGAGAAGGGGGGAGATGATAGAAGGGAGGGCAATTTGGGGGAAGTAGAAGTCAGAAGAAAAATGCTTTTGAGAATGGATAGGGTAAAAGGAGAGAGAGAAGAGGATAAACAGGGGTAAAATAGGATGAAGGGAAAGATATAGTTGGTAATCATTGCTGTGAAAAAAATATTTACAGTGAGTTTCTCTGATAAAGACTTCATTTTTCAAACATGCGGAAAACGGAGTCAAATTTATAGAAATAAGAGCCATTCCACAGTTGATAAATGGTCGAAGAATATGAACAGGCAGATTTCAGACAAAGTAATCAGAGCTATCTATAGTCATATAAAATGCTATAAATCCCTATTATGAAAGAAATGCAAATTAAAACAATTTTGATCTACTACCTCACACTTGTCAGATTGACTAATATGACAGAAAAGGAAAATGGCAAATGTGGGATGGGATGCCAGAAAATTAAAACACTGATGTACTATTGGTGAAGTTATATACTGATTCAACCATTCTAGAAAGCAATTTGGAGCTATGCCTACAGGGCTATAAAACTATGGATACCTTTTGATCAAGCAATACCACTACTAAGTCTGTAACCCAAAGAGATAAAAAAAAGCAAAAGGAACTGTGTGTACAAAATATTTATAGCAGCTCTTTTAGTGTAGGCAAAGAATTGGAAATTGAGGGGATGTCCATCAATTGAGGAATGACTGAACAAATTGTGGTATATGATTGTGATGGAATACTATTGTTCTTTAAGAAATGATGAGCAAGAAAAAACATGGAAGGACTTACATGAACTGATGCAAAGTGAAATGAGCAGAACCAGGTACACAGTAACAACAATATTGCATGATGATCTGCTATGAATAACTTAGCTATTCTCAGTAGTACAGTGATCTAAGAAAATTCTGTAGGACTTCTGATGACAGATGCTGTCCATCTCCAGAGAAAGAATTGGTAGAACCTGAATGCAGATCAAAGACAAATTTTTCTTTACTTATTTTATCTTTCTTGAATTTTTTTGGTCTGTGTTTTCTTTCATAGAAAGAATTACATGGAATGACTACACATGTATAACCTATATCAAATTGCCTGCCATCTCAATGAGGGGGGAGGGGAATAAGGGAGAGAACTTGTAACTCAAAATTTAAAAAAATGTTAAAATAGTTTTTATATGTAATTTGGAAAAATAAAACACTTAATGAGATTAAAAACATGCAAATATGTGCATAAATTAATGAAGAGTGAAATGAGCAGAACTAAGAGAACATTGTATATAACAATAGCAATATTGCTTTAAGAATGACTTTGAATGAATAAGTCATTTTAACTATTATGAATACCCAAATTAACTATAAAGGACATATGAAGAAAGAAGCTGTCTGCATCTGAGAAAGAAATGAGAAATAGAAGTAAGTATAGAACAATTTCACATATATGCCTATTTATGTCTAATGGTAGCAATCTCTAGGGTGGGGAAAAAGGAAGGGAAAAAAGAAATTTACATGATAACTTTATTATATATTTTTAAAAGAATAGCAAGTTGTACATAACAGATTTGCAATTCATGTGCAATCATCTTTTTATTACACTATGTTATGGAAATGCTTGTTTTATTCCATAAATTAAAAGTCAATTAATTAATTTTTAAAGAGTCAAGTATTCCCAGAGGTGTGCTGAACCAAGCTTGTACCTACTCAGAAGAGTTGATTGTTAAATTTTCAGAGTGACCATATATATCTTGGGAAATCAGAAGATGCTTCAAATCAAGGTTTAACTGTTTTGTTGATTGTTGTAGCAGCAAGCACCCTGGCATCCTCAGGGTTTGCTGCCACCACAGGTTCTTGGATCTGCTTTTTAAAGGAAAGCAACTCAAAATGGGTTAACAAGCTTACTTTAATCAGTCAGACATATATCGTTTACCTTGTTCAGGGGAAAAAGGTCAGCACCCCGAACTTCAAAGTATACAGGCAGAATTATCAAGACAGAAACAGATCTAGTAGACAGATTTCAAACTGTCCAACCATTACATCCATACCCAGTCAACATCTGGGTTTCAACATCTGGGTTTTTTCAAAGCCGGGGGGCTCAGGACAACAGCTTCCCAGAATCCATATCAAATCACAGAACACTTCTCAAAGTGAGCCCCAAAACAAAGCCTCAAATCAGGGTTTATATACCCTTCTCCTGGCTCAGAGAATGTAACAACCTTATTGACTCACTGGCCAATCAAGAAGTATCTACTGAAAAACAAGCCTCCCACCCCAGGCTTCAGGTGCACTTTAGCCTAGGGGCAGGGAAGATCTTCCAAATTTGCATTCCCATTACAATTGTCTAGACCTAAGAAAGTGATAAAGAAATTGTTAATAGTGCATAGTAAGCTTTTTTGTGTTGTGCATGATTTCTTTTTTCTGCATAGTCACTTATTAAAAATTTACTAGGACATCTCTTTGTCTTCCTCCAAGTCCAAGCCTTTATCCACTAGGCCAGTAAGCTGTGTAAGCTGAGCTGCCCTCGAAAGATCAGGCACCAAGGATCAAGGACCCAGGTTAGGAACTTGGCATACAGCGACTCAGACATAGAGACACTTGGGTACTCCCTAAAGTTCTCTACTAGGCCAGTGCTCTGTTTCTTTCTACAAACTCATGCTCTCTCTGATATCATCAGTTCCTGTGAGTTTAAAGATCACCTCAATATCTGTGACTTCCAGTTTTATATAACTATCCCAAGTCTTTCACTTGGACTTCAACCTGAATTCTTCAGTCACTATCAGATATTTATTTCAAACTGGATCCCCAAGAGGCATCTCAAGCTCAACATGTCTAAATATCTTCATCTCCTCCCACTCACCCCACACATTCACTTTCCAAATCTTGCCATTTCTATCTCCAGAACATTCATCACATACTAACTCCTCTTTATTCACACAGCTACTGTCTTAGTTCAAGCCATTATCACCTCTTGGTTAGGTCATTTTCAATTGATCTGTTGCCACAAGTCTGTCTAGTTCAGTCCATTCTCCCACAATGATGGCAAAGTGATTTCCCTTCAGTGAAGATCTGACCGTGTCTCTTCCCTACTGCTCAGGCTACTGCCATTGGCTTCCTATTGCCTCCAGAATCAAATATTAGCCCCTGGCTTTAGTGTTTAAAACCATTCCCAACCTTGCCCAGTTATGTTTCTAATCTCATCGTACATCACTCCCTCTCCTGCTACCTGGGAGGGATCCTGCCAAAGTCGCTTTCTCTCTGTTCCTCAAAACAAACTTCTATTAGCCATGTCCTCCACCTCACCCGCATCTCCAACTGGATTCCTCTCCTAACTCTCCTGATTGCAGCTCAAGCACATTTACACAGTCTTTTGTGATCACTCAACAAGCACTCTCTTCAAACTACTTTGTATTTGCTTATATTTATTTTTATTTTTATTCTGTCTGTATAAATATAAATATATATAAAAATATATATGCTATATATATAAATAAATACATATGCACTATACACACACATACATATCTTTATATTTATCCTTGCTGTCTCAGGTGAGCTCCTTGTTAGAAGGGGATAATTTTATTTCTTCTATTTGTATCACCAATGCCAAGCCCATAGTAGGCACTTAATAAGTAAGTTATTGTTGATTGATTAATAAAAAGAAGGTCAGAAGAAAGGCTCAGAGCTGGTGGGCAACAGGAATCAGGAATCAGGAACCCAGGCACAGAGAAACCAGGGAACTGGGGTCAAGGGCCTAATCCCAGAGGAACTGAATATCCTACGTCAAGAACTCAGGCACAAAAGGACTCAGGCAGGAATTACTAACCTCAGATCCATAAAATTATATAGATAGATAGATAGATAGATAGATAGATAGATAGATAGATAGATAGATAACTATTTCATTGTAATTGTTTTCTTTTGTAATCTTACGTGTTTTATTTTTTGTGTTTTAAACGTCATTCTGAGAAAGGGTCCATAGGCTTCACCAGCCTGCCAAAGGGGTGCATAACGCACACAAAAAATTACAAATTAATGGAACAAGGATAATCAGAGGCCTCGGGCATTGAGTCTGGGCAGCAGGTACCAACAGGGAGACTGATCTTGATGCCTAGCCACACCATATTCTAAAGCAGTGATTGCTTCTACAGTCCCTACCTAGGGCTAGGACCACAGATTAAATGACGTGACTTCATCTGACAGAAGAGTAAGGCAGCAGTAATGGCATAGTCCCTGAGAGCCAGTGTAAATGAAAAAGGCATTTTTATTTTAATTGGTGGAATAAATGCCTAGTAAAGAACTTCCTCCACCAATGATGATCCGTGCCTTCTAGTCCTAGAGAGTTGCCTGGACCATGAGAGGTTAGATAACTTGCCATTTGGTCACAGAGACTGTAAAAGTTAGAAGCAGGTCTTCCTGACTCTTTGGCCAGCCCTCTGTCAGTCCCACTCTCTGAATGGAAAAGGTGGTCCAAACGGTTAGCGTGATATAAAAGGTGACTTTAAGAAAACTCATTATCCTGCTGAAGCTCACTCTATGTTTTAATTCCTGCTACAAGTTACATATAGTACATTTATCCCTTCCTTTCACTCTATCCAGAATCCACTCCCCCCCCCCCTACATTTGCCCCCAATAAATAAGCACCTAGCCCTCTTTACCCCTTGACTCTCCACATTGAATTATTTGCTCCCGGTGATTCCCACATTGGACTTTTTCATCCCAGTATCTATTCAGGGTCACTGACTACTGATCCCTTTCTCTATGAGGATTTCTGTGGTTATTACATGTCTCCAACTCCTACCTTTGAGGTCAATAGTTCCCCTTATTCTGTTTGTGATGAGACTATTCCTAGCCTGCCCAGCCTTCTTAGTAACTCCATTGTGTCTTTAGGTATAGAGGCTTAGGAATTGCTACCACCTACTCCTCTAGGTATGAGCTGCTCTGGGTGCTAAAACTATCATCTTTTTGCATTTTTCACTGGTTGTATCTCTGTCTCTTCATCTCTTGGGTTTTTTGCTTCCAAGACACCCCCATCTTTTTCTGTAGGCAGTTTGATGGCACAGTGGATAGAGCATTAGGCCTGGAATCAGGAAGACCTGAGTTCAAATTTGACCTCATTTACTTACTAGCTGTATAGCCCTGGGCAAGTCACTTAACCCTGGTTACCTCAATTTCCTGATCTATAAAATGAGCTGGAGAAGAAAATGGCGAATCACTCCTGAATCTATGCCAAGGGGGTCATAAAGAGTCAGACACCACTGAAATAACTAAACAGAGATCTTTCTGACAACTGCATTGCTTTGCTCAGCTTTCAGATGGAATGTGATGGAGGGAATAGCACCCTGAACCTGCAGTCAGAAAGACAAGGATTCAAATCCCACCTCTGACACATATTAGCTGTGTGAGCATAGGTAAATGGTAGAGAATTTAAGTATAATAGTTGTGGGAAATCTCATCTCCAAGTCATATAATTGGATACTACCACCTCTTAGTCTAGCTTGACAACAGTTAACTCCCAAAATGTTTTGCTGCAACTCCAAAAAGTAGTGAAAACTAATGGGAAAATTAACAAAAAAATATGAAGCTTAATTTAGGACTTGCATCCTAAGGAGTCAGGGCAATTTTTCTTTACTTACTGCCTGTGAGAGCTGGGGCAAATTACTCAACCTCTCTAGACTTCAGTTTCCTCATCTATAAAATAAGGGGTTTGGAGTATATGACCCCAGGGTCACTATCAGCTCTATTTCTATGATCCTATGATGTTTTTGAAAACACCAACGAATAAATAGTACCTGACTAATCGAAAGGGAAGTAAGATGAATTAAAGAATTATAAAATAGGTATCTCTAATTGTTGTTATAAAAGCATGTTTCCATTGAGGCATTTTTTAGTCATGTCAGACTTTTATGTGATGCCATTTGGGGTTTTCATGGTAAAGATACTGGAGTGATTGGCCATTTCCTTCTCCAGTTCATTTTACAGGTGAGAAAGTGAGACAAACAAGGTTAAGTGACCTGCCCAGGGTCACACAGCTGGTAAGTGTCTAAGGCCAGATTTGACCTCAAGAAGATGTCTTCTTAACTCCACGCCTGTTACTCTGTGCTCTATGGTGCCATCTAGCTACCTTAACAGAGCTTTTGGATAAGAATAAAGATAGTGATGAAATACTAGAGATTTTCCCTAAAAAGTAAATTCATGAATATACAGAATCCAAGCATTTTAGAAAACTGAATATCTCCTTTTAAAAAAGTAGCAGAAGCACTTTATGAATTGAATAAGATAAAGGGAGAGTGCTATACTCTTAGACCCTAGGGAGAAATTATAAGAGAGGACTCTGCTTACCTTTATTCTGATAGCAGTAGGTCTCTGTGATTGCTATAAAAAGGCTATCTACCCACCCAAGAGTGCTGTGTAAAAGTGGCCAAAGCTGCCATCTCAACTCCCAAGTGGCTGTTAGATTTGCTCTGTTCTTTGAACTTATGTTGTACCCTGCCCTATCCACTGCCCTTAACAATTACCAATCATCTTGAAAATATCCACAGTGGAGAACAAGGGGTCCCAGGTGAGAGTGTAGATGAGTCAAGGCAAATTCATTCTTATTGCTGAAAAATACCACAAAAGAGGTGACTTAGTGATGGTGGCCAATGGCGTCCTCATTATAAAAGAAGCTTATTGCATGCTCAGGTCATGTCATGCACTTTGATGATGTTTTATATCATGCATGATGTCACATGCTTTGATATCCTGTGTTGTATAATGTTACACATGAAGATTCCACATGATAATATCATATTTGGATTATTAAAATAAGAAACAACAACAAGAACAAAATCTCTGGTTTACCAGATGGATTTTATATAGGTGAACTTACTTCCTGCATTTAGTTCATGTGTAACTTGGGCTCTGGGAGACATTTACTACTTTCTAGGAAAAATGGCTTTATACATCACATTAGCAGAAATTCCTTTCTCCTTTGACCAGACATGGTGAAGGGAGATGCAAAATGGGAAAATAAACGTATGGTTATAATGAATAGAAAGACTTGTTTTCTAATTCCCATGAAATGGGTTAATGTTGGTAACACCAAGAGAAAGAATCCTTATATATAACACTATACTTATAACTTATATAACTTATAAAGAACACTATATAGAGATATTTATATATCATCATTATCACTGTGATTGTTATCATTATTATAATATTTCTCTTTCTCTCTTCCATGGCTGCAAGTTTTGATTCATGATTTTATATGGTCAGGGAAAGATTCTTTTTTGTATCAATATGATTGTGGGCAGGACTTACATTTTAAGATCCTATAACCATACATACACATGTGTTGGAGATATTACAACTAATAAGATCTTATATTTCTATTGGGCTTCAAAGTTTGCAGAATGCTTTCTTCATTGCACTATAGGGATTATAAGTTGAATTATGATGAGGAAAGTGACAATTTTTGGAAGATAGGTATATTGATGCATAGACTTATAGATCTAAAGTGGAAAGGGACCTCAGAGGCCATATAGTTCATTCTCCTCATTTTTCAGATGAGGAAACTGAGATATGTCTAAAGTCATACAGGTAGGAAGAATCAGACACAGGATTTGAACCACCACTTCACTGATTACAGAACTAGGATCATGTAACACAAAGTCTTGCACTACTGACAGAGAGTTGTAAAGTGGGTAAACCATTCTGAAAGGCAATTTGGATCTATTCAAAAGTCATTGAACTGTGCATGATCTTCAATGCAGTTATCTCACTCTTAGGTACATACTTCAATCAATGAAAGAGTAAAGGAATGAACTATTTGTACAAAAATACTGATAGAAGCACTTTTTGTCATACCAAGGAGCTAGAAAGAAAGTTGTTGTTCACCCTTCATTTTCAGAGAGTATCAATGACTTCACAGGGCAATGCCTTGACTTGCCAGTGAATTGGATTAAAGTAATGCAGAGTTGCAAGTAGTTGCCAGTCTCACTTTTTCTTTTAGAGTCATTGAAGTCCAGTGGCAAGACAAAAGTCAAGAAGACTGGCCATGACCCAGGATGCAGTGGTTGACCTTTTTGTCTCTGATGTCTGACAAAGTTCTAAGCATTCCACAGAACCTGCTTCAGCCACCTTCATGGACATTGGAACAAATTGTTCTCATCTACCCATTCCAGTGGGGAAGGGGAAAGGAAATCTTCACATACTTGGGGTAGATATTCCCCTAATTCTGGAAGCAAATACCCATTAAATGGGGGAATGTGTTACATAAATTCTGTTATATGAATGTAATGGAATATTATTACAGTAAAGATTACTGTCTGAATGAAGGCAAGCAGCCCAGTTCACATATCCCTACTCTAGCCAAAACCTAAAAATAGCTTCACAGAGAGTAAAGATCAAGGAATCTAATGAACAACTGCAGGGACTTCTACCCTAGAAGTGTACAAAAAAAATTAGCCAGGAATCCAAAGACTGTAGAAAAGGGGGCTCTACAGAAAAGCCAGCACCCATACTCAAGCAAACAAGTTGTTAACCTCATAGCATAAAGGAGATTGGTCAGAAATGTGCAGTCTGACAGGCTTTTATATCAATGGACAGTAAAAGAAGAAAGCCACAGGTTGGTTAGAAAACCACAGGATGAACGTTTGAGGCATCCAAGAGAGATAGCAGTGTAAAGTGTTTATGGTTGGGGCAATACTCAGACCAGGACAGCACAAACCCACAAGGTCAGATGTCCCTTGCACTCTGTCCTGGGAATTCACAGAGGGCCCTGAAGATACAGTGTACTGAATCTAAAAGATACCCCAGGAGATGGAGATCCTTCAGTAGCCGAGGTGACCCAGTTCATAACCTCTCTAAGACCATAGTAGGAGGTAGAGTCTGGCCCTAGAAGGAAGCCCTAATTCTGCAACTCGGGCTGGAAGAATGAGCGAACAAAAAGATACAGACCATTATAAATGACTATAACAGAGCCAAAGATACCCCAAAATATAATCTCGAAGGAGAAAATAACTCCCTAATAGCTATAAACAGAGATTATAAACAGAGAAGCAATAAATGGACTTTCCACAAATACTGTATGAATACCTGGAAGAAGCAAGGCAAGAGATAAAAAATTAAAATTCTAGAAGGAAGAATTAGAAGGAAAATAATAAATAGCTTATAACAGTAAGTAACAAACTTTACCCTCGTAATTCTAGAAGTTCAGTGGATTTGAAAGTGTTTAAGAGGCCTAATTACAACTGAATCTGTTAACAAGTCTACAGAAATCAATGATGCATAAGCCTGCAGACCAAAACTGGGAAAGGGATTTGCAGAACAGATGAGGAGGGCAATGAATAGACCTGTTTCTGTACCGTAATACTTTGGAAGCATCAAAAACTTACAAGCCCACAGCGAGTAAGAGCACCGGCCCCAGAGTCGGGATAACCTCAGATTGAATCCAGGCTCAGACACTTAGCACCAACCCAGAAACACCTGGCTGTGTAACCTTGAGCAAGTTACTTAACCCCAATTGCTTTGGGGCGGCCAGATAGCTCAGCGAGTAAGAGCACCAGTTCCAGTGTCGGGATGACCTGGGATCGAATTGGGGCTCTGATACTCAGCACCACACTCAGAAATAACTGGCTGTGTTGAGCAAGTTACTTAACCCTGATTCCTTTAAAACAAACAAACAAACAAAAAAACCTTACAAGCTCCCAGATTGATCTGTGAAAGCAGCAAAAGGACACAAAAGAAAGAAGCTTAGGCCATACCCCTCCCCACTCAGGTGATCAGAATCCAATACTAATATAAAGTTCAAAGTCAAGAAATAGGCTATAAAAATAAGCATACAATAAAAAAAGAACCTAACCATAAAAATCTATTACAAGAAAGCTCATGACACAAACTCAGAAAAGATCAACAACTTGAAAACAGACACAAACCAAGCCTCAAAGAAAAATGTATATTGGACACAAGCCCCAAAGGATTTCTTAAAAGAGTTAAAGGAAATGACAAGGTAAAGAGCAAACAAAAAGTATTTGAAAAATCAAATAAAAGCAGTAAAGGATAAATTGGGAAATGAAATGAGAGTTATGGAAGAAAATTATGAAAAGAGAATAACTTGACAAAAGAGGTATAAAATTGTGAAGAAAACAACTTCTTAAAAATCAGAATTAGTCAAATAATAAAAGAGTTACAAAGCTTTACTAAAGAAAATAACTCCTTAAAAACTAGAATTGGTCAAATGGGAGCTAATGATTCCATGAAACATAAAGAAAAATAAAATGCAGTCAAGAGACTGGGAAAAAAAAGAAGAAAATGTGAAATATCTCACAGAATAAACAACTGATCTGGAAAATAGATCAAGGAGAGATAATTTAAGAATAATTGGATGGTCAGAAAGCCATGAACAAGTTTAGACATTGTATTTCAAGAAATTATAAAGGAACACTGCTCAGATATCTTAGAGGGAAAAATAGAAATGGAAAGAATCCACCCATCACCTCCTGAAAGAGATCTCAAAATGAAGACTATTATAACCAAAAACCCAAACTCCCACATCAAGGAGAAAATACTTCAAGCATTCAGAAAGAAAGAATTGAAATTTGGGGGAGCTATAGTAAGGATCACCCAAGATTTAGCAGTTATCACTGTAGAAGAATGGAAGACTTAGAATAAGATCTTCTGGGAGGCAAAGGGGTTAACATTATAACCAAGAATAACCTATCCAGCAAAACTGAATATAATACTTCAGGAGGGAAAATTTAATGAAATATAAAACTTTCAAATATTTCCAATGAAAAGACCAGAGGTGAATAGAAATTTTGAGATCCAGACATGAGATTCAAGGGACGTATT
Source organism: Petaurus breviceps papuanus (assembly GCF_028583685.1). Lineage (NCBI taxonomy): Eukaryota > Metazoa > Chordata > Mammalia > Diprotodontia > Petauridae > Petaurus > Petaurus breviceps. The sequence continues at coordinate 40,325,930 of NW_027186304.1, read as the reverse complement.
TAAAGGTAAGCATGAGCCATAAATCATAAGGGGGCTAAACAAGGTTAAACTGCTTACATTCCTATGTGGGAAGATGGTAGGTACATGCAATCTCTCAGAATTTTATCTTACCTAGGGTTGTTAAAGGGAATCTACTCAGAGAGAAAACATGGATGTGAATCTATTATGTCAAAATGGTCTCAAAGATTGGAAAGGTAAGAACGAAGCATGAACTGGGAGAAAAGGGAAGGGAGAGGAAGAAAGGGGGAAATTACCTTACATAAAAAGAATATGCAAAGAAAAATTTATACAATGGTAGGGAGAATGGAGAAGATTGGGGAACATCACTTGAAACTCATTGTTATCTGAATTGGTTAAGGAGGGAAGAATGCACACAAACATATACATAAATGCGTGTTTATGTATATGTATATATGTGTTAAACACATGTTGATATTTGTGTGTATACATGCACACAGAATTGGGTACAGAAATTCATCTTACCCAACAGGGAAGTTGGAGGGAAAGAGGTTATAGGAAAGAAGGAGTAGAATAAGGGGGGGGGGGGTAGATTAAGGGAAGTAGTAAGACTTTTGAGGAGGGGATAGAGTGAAAAAGAGAATACCAAGAATATGAGATTAGAATGGAAGGAAACACACAGTTAGCAGTCATAACTGTGAATGCGACTGGGATGAACTTACCTATAAAATGGAAGAAGATGGAAGAATGGATTAGAAACTAGAATCCAATAATATGCTGCTTAAAGGGACAGACAAAACAAAAAATATATACTTAGTTAAAAATAGGGGTTGTAATCTATTATGCTTCAGCTGAAGTAGAAAGAAAAAGACATGGGTACAATCATGTTCTCAGAAAAAGCAAAAGAAACATCTTTTTGTTAAGTGCATAGAAGATAGAAGGGAGTTCAGAAAAAAAGTCAAGGAGGACAGTTTTTAAAGGAATATATTCAATTTATTATATACAATCTTCCTTTTTCTGGTCTTCTTAGAACATGAAAATGTCCATGTTTGTTGATATTTCTCAAGCTCATAATAAACAAGGAGTGAATAGAACAAGAATTATTATCCTCATTTCTCAGTTGAGGAAACTGAGACCCACATAATTTAAGTGAAAAAGTTCAAAGATTTTGAAACAGAGAGTGACTCGTGTGTGTTGGTTACTTTTCCATTTTATAATAGGATCTATGACTTTTCAATGTCCTTGGGAATCCATGTAGAGAAGCAAGACCCTCTTGGCTTGTCTTTTGCAGGGCTGGCTAGCAAAGGAGAAGAGGATGGGTGGGCATCCTGCCTATTAATTTACCCGGTTGTCACTCATGCGCCTTTGAGGTGCTTCTATGGAGGTTTTGTTAAGGTAGCTTAATTATGTAGGTTTCTTTTTACAAGGGCCTCTGCTGAACCCATCAAACTAACTTCCTTTAACCTGAGCCAGATTGGATTATGAAGCCTGTTTTATTGACTGTTCCCCCCTACCCACCACACACACCCTTTGGCAACATATGCTTTGATCCTGTTATATATGTTTCCCCATTCGAAAAAGTAGCTATGTTACGACACAATTTATATTTTTAAAGGTGATACTATATGTAACATAATTTGGGGGGAAAACTAAATACAACAGAAACAAACAAACAGCCAGAATAAGGCCCTTGAATTTAGAATAATGGATACCTGCAAGGCAGCAACTCGCTTGAGAGATTTTGCTCAAGTAACTTATAACTCTCAGTAGAAACCCCGAGGGATTCCCTGCTGTTTTTGCAGAAGCTGTTTGCAGTGGAATAAACAGACAAGTGCTCTATATATCATTTTAAGTAAGACAAATAAAGTTCTTTTTCCACCTTACAACGATGTCATTGTCAGTTATATAAGAATAATTCTGTGTGACTTTTTATGAATCCTTCCCCTGTGCAGAAATACAATGGCCTAATTTTCCACATGCTGTATTATAAATAAATGGCCTTCTTTAGCAATCTCACGTCCATCCCAAACTATCTCATCCCAGGCAGGAAGAATTTCTGTTCATCCTAACCGCATAAGGGAAAAGGAGCTGCCCATCTTCAGATGACTAGGGCCCTCCCCTCTCGTGACCTGTCTGTGCCTTCTCTTCAGACAGAGACAAGAATCATGATGTTTCCTATTAAGCAATGGTCTCTCGGGTTTGTGGCCCTAAGGGGTGTGGCCATGAAGTGGTCCTCACAAAATGAATGATTCTTTCTGAGGTGCCAACAAGCATTTATTAAGCTGCCAGTCACTATGCCAAGCACCAAAAGTACAAATAAAAACAAAAAGATAGTCCTTCACTTCAAGGAACTTATATTCTAATGAGAGGAGATGGCTCCTAAAAGAAAACTTGAAAGAAAAGAAGGAATAAACAGTATCTCCCTCCCAGGGATATGGTAGAGAAAGAAAACTGGAGAGTCAAGAGTAGGGCTAGGAGACGACAGGAGAAGTGAACATGTCTGTCCTGGGCACCTTCCCTAAAATGGGTGTTGTTCTAGTAGGAAGTGAGGGGTAGAGCGGTTCAATAAAAAGGAGCGCCAAAGAACCTGAACTTAATTCCTAGTCCTTTAGAATAGAACACAATATGACCTTGAGAAAAATAGCTTAATTTCTCTGGGCCTGTTTTGTGTTTTTTATAATGAATAAGTCAGACTACACCACGAGGTCCCCTCCAGCTCTAAATATAGGATCCCATGATGGCGGAGCAGAGATGATTTATCCTGTGCATGTCTAGTGAATGTTTTACTATGTTTACATGAGAGAAAGTATTCTTTCTCCATTAGGTACCTGCTTTTACTACTTCTAGGTAATCTTGAAGAAGAATGCAAAGAGGCATGACATAGCTATGAGCCATGATTAGAATGAATTTGTTTAATTTGGGGAAAAGCAATTTGTTGCTTTTTTTAAAATTGGGTTTCTTTTAGCTTCTCCTCCACATGCTGTCTATGGGTAGAAAAATCTCAGCACTGTAGCAATCACACAGTCCTATCTGATACTCCTGTGTACTGGGCAGGGAGATTTCATTTCATACATCATTTACAATTTGCTACAATAATTTCACAGAATCAGTACATATGCTTAACCCAAAGTCAAGGAGTAGTTACACTGGTAGATACTGTCTTACAGTATATAGTTTCGAATACATACATACATATGCATATATATGGTGGCATTTAAAATGCAGCGTGTGTACTTTATAAATAGTAAATATAGTAGTGTTTGCAACAGAAAATTCTAGAGCTAAGATCTTAAGACTCTCTTACATGATAACTCTGCACTCACTTCTTAAATCTAACGCTAAAAAAAGAGAAATCCTTTTAGGACTGAGTCAGGTAAGTTTTATACACAGTGAGCTCTAGTTCTACATTTACCAAATATATATTGAGAACACACAATTAGGTCATTTCTGCAAATATTTATTTTCATTTGCAAATGGGAATACAATCAGGTAGCTGTTTGTGACTGTTTACCCAAGATGAACAAACAATTACCATCTATACTTACCTCTGGAATTTCCAGCCTCCAACCCAGCTCACTGGGGAAAACCCACTCCAACCATCCCTACCCTTAATGGCTTTCCCTGTGGCAAGAGCTTTCTTGTTGGAACAACCTCCCTCTTGGGGCGGTCAGCTAAGTAGATTCAGTAAGAGCTACTTGGATACAAAAATACCGTTAAGATTCCATGCCCTATCAAAAACTGCTTAAGGAATTACACCCCTAACCAGCAAGACCTTCAATGAGGGTTAACATACATCCAAATACTTGGGTAATGACTGTTCTAAGGGGACTTTTTGGATAATTACAGTAAAAAAAAAATCATAAGACATTTTTACAGGAACCAGGTTTCCTGTTAAGAAGGAGGCGGATTCATCTACATATTATTTCCACTAAGAAATGGCAAGCACATTTGTTACCAGTTTTAGAAAGTAATTCAAATAAATATGGATTCTTAGAAGAATCTGATTTTTCACTAATGTAAATCACAACCACTTTTTCCTACCTTCTCATTCTCTGTAATTATGGTACATATCTTTGTGTAAATTCTCAATGAATTTATACCATAACAATATTATTCTAGAGATTTTGTATGTCCTCAGTTTCTTTTAAGTCTTCAAGGATGCCAGTGTGCCACTGGGACTGTCCATTTCTTATCTCTCATTCTTGCTATATGACTGACCCACTTCCTCCTACATTCACATTTATCCTCGCCATCTTTTTCTTCACTTCTCACATGCAGGTCATCATTGGTAATATTCCGCAGTCTCTCCTTTAAAGTGTATAACTTTGAAAGTTGGCTTCAAAATCTATAAGGAACTATCATTTTGTGCTTGAGTCTACAATGCCAGGTTTATTGATCATTTAAGAACACGTTTTCATATTGAAAGTATGTTGGGTTCTCTAATGCAAGTGCTCATGTTGAAAAGAAGTTTGGGCCTGTGTGTACAGTCAGTTGCTGACCCCCAGGTTTGTGCAATGAAAACAAGACATTCTTAGAAAGGGAATGGGAAGAGGGCAGACTAGTAATTTTGAATAATAGTAACAAGTAGTGTGGTTGCCAAGTCAGAGTGGGTTGTATGAATTTTTTTCCTTAGTTGCCCCCAATCTTTCTTAGTCATACTCCAGGGACATGAAATATAAACCAGCAATACAACTGGCCAGTACAGAACAAGTGACCTCTCGTGAAGTAGTGTCCATGAAAACCAATTACACAGCAAATTGCCCATCTGCACAGACCTGGAATAAGAACCCTGCAGAGATCATTTGTGGACCAGAATTGCCACTTGAAATGGTTTCTAACCAACCATTCATAAATTTCATGGCTGTGACTGACCTCTGCTACTTTTCTCATTCTCAGGTTTGTCCTTAAAAAAAAATGTATCATGTTGTTGCATCCAGACAAGCAAAGGAAAAATGGGATCCCATGAAACAAACACACAAATAACATTGCCAGAGGCTGGCAATTGCATTAGTTTTACCTTTCTAAAGATGGCTTTCTTCCATTAAAATTTCACTCCAATGCTTTGTCTTGGTATGGGATTTCTTGAAGGTTGTGCTAGTGGTACACAAGCTCTAGAAGGTTCTATGAAGCTAGAAAGGCTTTTGAGTATAAGCCCAGAAACATCTAGTCTGTCTTCTGAGAATCATCTAGCTCAGTTCAGAGAGATATTATATATATTATTATATTATATTATATTATATATATATATATATATTAATCAAAATGTTGGTCACTAAGTGAAGAGCTTTTGGGGCCATTGTAACTCATGAGGACCACATACAAAAGTGGGTAAGGATCTTCACTAGTGGTGGGACAGTACATGAAGTTGAAATAATGAATCTCTTGAATTTTGATATACTGAAGAAAATAGGGCCTTTGACTTATGCTACTTCTTCAGAGGGCAAACTCCATTTCACTGACTGTTTAATGACTTTGTTCCAATGGTCATCCCTCTTGACCTTCCTCATCAGTTCATTGCAGGGACAGCTCTTTGCATCCATGATATCACTGTGTGGGAACCTTTGCACTACTAAAGATCATGACCCATCTATAACTTGGAGTGCTGGAGCCTTGCTCACAGAGATTCAGTAACTTGTACACAGCAGGGAAGTGTTAAAGGCAGGACCTGAACACAGGCCTTCTTGACTCTTACATCTAGTATTCTGTTCATTAGATCATGCCACTCCAAAGATTAGGATAACTTCTCATAGGGAAACATGTTTAGGGACATGTATTGTTTAATGATGTAAGGCAACTTAGATATCTATTAGTAGAAAGTCCCTCTCCTACTCACTTAATACACATAATTTCTTTTTTTTTTTGGAGGCAACTGGGGTTAAGTGACTTGCCCAGGGTCACACAGTTAGTAAGTGTCTGATGTCACATTTGAATTCAGATCCTCCTGAGTCCAGGGCTAATGCTCTATCCCCTGCTCCACCTCACTGCCCCTAATACACATACATTTTAATTTCAGGTTCTATTCTTTCTCTTTTTCAAATGCCATTCTTCTTGGCCAGCTCCCACCCTCATTAGTTGAAATGTTCTTGGATAATTACAATTTGAATACTAACCCAAGATCATTATAATTAAATGATCAAATCTGTTGCAAAGAAAACATGTATGCTAAACAATTATTTATCAGTTCTTGTCTTGACTTAATATTTCTCTTTTGCCATTGAATATACATAGACTTACACAGAGCTAGGCCCTATGTGCTGGCACACCCAGGAAAACCTGGCCCCTTTGTTAAGCAAGCTTCTCTGTATGTCAGAGAGACAGCTTGGCGAAGTGGAAAGAAGACTGACCATAGAGTCAGGGACATCTGAGTTCAAGGGCCTCCTCAGATACTTTCATGGTATGTGACCCTGAGTGAGTCTAAGCTGTACTTCTCAGTGCTTCAGGCGTCCAAGACTCTTAATTGTAAAATAAATGCTGATCTGCATGGATAAATGAAGTTTCCTCACCAGGCAGAAACTAGTTCCTCTCAATTCCAAACAGTATGACATAGTAGAAAGAGTGGTAGCATTTGGAGTCAGAGGACCCATATCAAATCCTACTTCTGTCCCTCACTATCAGTATGACTTTGCACAAGTCTCTCAACTTTCCTGGGTCTCATCTGTAAAATGCCAGACTAGATGGCCTCTAAGTTCCCTTCCAGTTTAGGTTTATAATCCTATGACTTTATCAGGAACTCTATCAATTTTCCCTGTCAATGGTGAATGAATTGTGTTTATGCTAGCTTTTCACACAAGGCCAAAAAGAAAACTAAAATTCAGGTCCAACCATAGAGTATAGCAATTGGATAAGGAGGATCTGTGAGAAAAATACCCAGAAAACTCCATACCTGGTAAGTGCACCTGCCACGTGGTTGGTGTTCAGCAACATTTAAATCCTTCTTTAAAAAGCAGAACAAGAACACATAATTTATACAGTATGATACCTGTACAAAGAGGTGCTTTACAGATCCTGTGATTTTCCTTCATATATTCTGCTATCTGTTTTGACTTTGCAACCATTAGGAACAGCTATTAGAAGGCAGGCAGATGTCTCAAGCATTAAAGTGATTGGTACAAAGCACAAGGATTCTTTTTGCATGAGGATATTTTTGTTACAAGGTAATCCTGCTTCAAATAGGATGCCAATTCTCACAGCTTTAAATATCATGGAGGATTTTGGAACCATCTCTGGATCAGAGGGAAAACATTTTTAGTCAGAAATTCTACTCCACTGAAGAGCATAATGGAGCAGATTTCACTTCTGGGAATTTTAGTAGGTAGCAAAAAAAAAAAAAAAGTAACCTATTTAGGTATTAAGTCGAACATAGGCCTGAATAATGTGGTTAAGAATAATTGGGATCCAATTATTCACAGCATCAAGGAGGACTTTGACAAGTGGAATTCCCTAAATTTACATCTGTGGGGTAAAGCTAGAGTGGGGAAATGATTTCAGCACCACAGTTTAATTTCCTGCCTCCTGCTGGCCCTTTGGGAGATCCTTTTCAGTAAATTGGAGGAATTTATTTCTGCATTTACATAGGAGGAAGGAAAGGCAAAGCTGAGAACTCCAAAACGAAGTGCTAAGTTGGAACAAGGAGATCAGAAATTAAAAAAAAGCAGTAAACTGAATGGCTTCGAATTTGTCACAAATTGAATCTCTTTGAATAAGGCAAGAGGAAAAGAAGCCCTCCACTACGTAGTATAATGGCAGGAGTTTCACTTGTTCTAGAAAGTCCAAGGAGACTTTTCTGTCCCTGGTTACTTAGGAAAGGGGTTCTCTAAAGCCAGCAGTCGAACCAGGCAGACCATAGTGTGTCTAGCTTGGTTATTTCAGACACGCTGCACACTCAATCAATTGACAGGAGTTGATTAAGCCCTACTATGTGCCAGGAGCTAAGCTAGGTACTAGAGGATAGAAAGGCAAACATAAAATAGCCTCTGCCTCAAGGAATTCACAATCTAGAGGAGAGACACATAAGTATATGCACATTATGGTAAAGAAAATATATTCTAGATAAATACAAGGAAATTATTTTTAGGGGAGGTTGCTAGCAGCTGTGGGGATCAGGAAAGAAGGTGGAAAGGGATGCTTGAGTTGAGTCTTGAAGGAAGTCAAAGAGACTAGGAGTTGAAGATGAGAAAAAAGAGAATTTTGGGCATAGAGGAGAGTCAGGACAAAAGCTCCAAGTTGGGAAGAGTGTGAGGAGAGGCAAGAAGGCCCAACTGGAAAAGTTAGGTGGAGGTCAAGAGTCATGAATCTGTCATGTAACAACTGTCAATATGACCAAAATAATGTGATTGATGGAGGCGTGGACTGGTCGTCTCCAAAGGTCTCCCTGACTCTAGTCTTTTCCCATTTCCATTCTACTACTATCTAGCTGTAATGGGAATGGGAAGTTGAAGATCTTCCCTGCCCCTTAATAGCCCTGGGGGGAGGGGAGGGAATATTTGAAGACCTCCCCTGCTTTGAAAGAAAACTCTGCCCCCTGATAGGCTAAATGTAGTCACATAGAGCCTGTTGTGGGAAGAGTTTGCTGAAGGGAAGCAGAGCCCACAGGAAGCTGATGGTGGGAGAAAGAGGTGCTCAGGCAAGGAGAGGGAGAGGTTTGTGAGTAAATATTGGTTTTTGGGAAGGCTAAAGGTTGCTGTGGCTCTCAGTATTATTATGACTTCTTGCTATCTTTGGTGTTATGATGGAATTGGCTTTCTGGTCTTGAGATTGGGTTTTCTGGTATCTAAATAAATGCTTCAGTTCTGTTCTCTACCTATAGAATCTGTTATATTTTGTGATCAAATGTCATACAATATTTATAGTCATGGTCTTTATTGTAATTGTGTGTGCTGTAAATATTGCATTGATGCTATACCAGCCAGCTGCCAGAGTAATGTCTCTAAGCATGTCTGACCACGCTCCCTTCTACGCAATAAACTTCAGGGGCTCCCTTTTACCTCTAGAATTAAGTTTAAAAAATCCCCTTTTTGGCATTTAAAGCTCTTCACAAACTGGAATCTTCCAATCTTTGCAGTTTTCTTATATTGTATGCCCTCTACAATCTAGCAACGCCAATCTGTTTGCTGTTCCTTTCAAGTTACACTCCAATTTCTGACTCTTTGCCTTAGTTTCCTGGTTCCCTAGAAGGCTTTTTTTTCCTCACCCCTGACTCCTAGATTGCCTGGCTTTTTTCTTTTCTTTCTTTTAAAAATTATTAATTTTATTCTTAACTTAAGAAATAAAACAAGCATTTCCATAACATAGCATAATAGAAAAAAAAGATGATTGCATGTGAACCTGCAATTTTATTTGCTATTTCTTTTAAATATATAATAAAGTTATCTTGCGACTTTCTTTTTCTTTATTATTTTTTTTCCTCCCTCTGCCTCGACCTAGAGATGGCTACCATTACACACACACGCAGTGTGTGTGCACGTGTATGTAAAACCATTCTGTACATACTTTTATTTATGATTTCTTCCTCCACCTTTTACAGGAGACCTTTCCCAGTCCTCTGAACTACTCTAAGGGTATCTAAGATATCTGAGTTCAATTTTGACCTCAGATATTTATTAGCTGTGTGACCTTGGGCAAGTCAGTTAATTTCTCTCTGCCTCAGTTTCCTCATTTTAAAATGTGTATAATATGTCTTCTTCCCAGGGAAACAAATACATGTGGAAAGTCACCCATCTATACCCTAAGGAATAGAAAGTAATTTCCTTAAGGACAGGGACTGTCTTGCTTTTGTATTTGCATATCCAGTACCAGACATGTAACAGCCACTTAACAAATGATAAATAGGTGTATAGAATAATTTTACATACACACATATACACACGTGTGTGTGTATGTGTGTGTGTGTGCAAAATGGTGGGCATTTCTAGGTCGAGAAGGAAAAAAGGAAAAAAAGAAATTTCCATGATAACTTTATTGTATATATACAAAAGAAATAGCAAGTTGTACATAGTGGATTTGAAGCTTCATGTGCAATCATCTTTTTTATGTATATGCTTATTTTTTTCACAAATTAAAAATAGAATAAATTTTTAAAAATGAAAAAAATGGGGGTAATAATGCCCCTTGCTTCACATTATTGTTGTGAGCATCAAAGGAGATGTTATATTTAAAGTGCCCAGCACAGTACCTGGCTCCTGTTAAGTGTTATATAAATGTTGGTGATTATTGTTATCACGATCAATACCTTCCCTCCGAGATCAGCTTCCATTTACATTGTATTTATCTTGTATATACTTTCACTTGAATCTTGCTTCGGTGCCTGCCTCACAATGTTTTTGGTATTTTTAAAGTGTTCAGCATAGTGCCTGGTACATAGTAAATACTATATAAATTCTGATTACTACTACTACTGCTACTACTACCACCTTCTTTCTGAAATTAGCTTCCTTTTACACTGTATTTATCTTGTATATACTTGAGTTTGAATCTTACTTCAACTGTTTGACCTGGGGCAAGTCCTTTAACCATTCTTAGCCTCAGTTTCCTCATTTGTAAAATGGGGATAATATTAGTTCCTATGTCACAGTGTCATTGTACAGGTCAAAGGATATAGTATTTTTAAAGTACTCAGCATAGTGCCTGGTATATAATAAGCCTTATATAAATTCCGGTTATTATTCTTATTACTACTAGTATCTTCTTTCTGAGATTAATTTCCATTTACACTATATTTATCTTCTATATCCTTGAGTTTGAATCTTACTTTAACTGTTTGACCTGGGGCAAGTCATTTGAACTCTCTTAGCCTCAGTTTCTTCATCTGTAAAATGGGGATAATAATAGCCCCTGCCTCATAGGTTTGTTGTGAGGATCCACTGGGATAATATATGAAAAAGTGCTTTGCAAACCTTAATGTGTTCTACAAATGCTAGTTATTATTATCATATACTTAGTTATTTACAGGTTTTCTCTCCCACATTGAAATGTGAACTCCTTGAGGACAAGTACCAATTTTCCCCCCTTTCTTTGCATGTCCAGAGTTTAGAACAGTGGCTGGCATATAGTAAGCACTTAAATGCTTACTGACCAACTGCCCGACTCTAATTCTGGCCAGAACCTTGCTGGCATAAGAAGCATATTTACATAAGCCCTATTGGAAAAAAAAAAATATGGGAACTTAAAATAGACATGATAGCCAAAGGCCGTTGATTGCATTTTGCCTTTATAGTTAGAGCTCAAGAAAAGGATTGCCTGTGTGTGGTGTGTGGCCTAGAGGGATTCCTGGGGGGCCATAGAATGCTGGGTTATAGACATTTACTTTGATGGATTCCTGATCTCATCAATGTGGGTACTCTCTCCAATGAATCATAGATCAAAACTCACCAGTGTCCCTTCCTCCTGCTAATCCTCCATGTGGGGCTGCCCAGTGTGCTGGGTCTTCCTTACATTGTATAATTTACATTTTTGTAAAAGTGAAAAATCAGACTAAAATAAATAGTAAGGACAGCTTCAGAAGGGAAAACTGTCACCCAAAGGTAGGGCCAGTTCCATGGAGTGATGTTTTCAGTGTTGGGGAGCTATGAACTGATTAAATCATTTATGTTCTCAGAAAATAGCTAACTAATCCTCTCCTTTTATAGCTAAGGAAACTGAGTTTCTGAAAGGTTCAGTGGCAGATTTGGGATTTCAACCCAGGTCCTCTGACACCAAACCCAGAGCTCATCCCATTATACCCTACTGCTTCTCATGAACATATAAATATGTATGTGTATGAACCTACAATATTTTAGCATAAGTTGGAAGGCTTCTTCTTTCTCTCCATCTTGCCACTGATCCTTTTTAAAAAATATATTTAATTTTTTCCTAAGTGCATGTAAAATAATTTATCACATTCAGTTTTCTTTCAAAAAATCATGGTCCAATTTCTTTCCCTCCTTCTCCTCCCTCCCTCCTCCCCCCTCCCTGGACAGTAAGCAATTTTATATAGGTTATGCATATGTAATCATGCAAAATATATTTCCATGTTAGTCATGTTGTAAAATAAGACACACCCAAAGGAAAGCAAAAAAATAAAAAAAAGTACAGATAATGGAAAATAGTGTGATTTGATTTGCATTCAGACTCCATCAGTTCTTTCTCCGGAGGCAGATAGCATTTTTCATGATGAGTCCTTTGGAATTGTCTTGGATCATTGTATTGCTGAGATTAGCTAAGTCATTCACAATTATTCATTGTACAACTTTGCTATTACTGTGTACAATGTTCTCCTGGTTCTGCTCACTTCACTTTGTATCAATTCATGTAAGTCTTTCCAGGTCTTTATGAAATCATCCTGATTCTTATTTCTTCTTGTTGTCTGTCCTTCATTTTCATAGAGGACCAAAGACATCACAAGGGTGATGTCCTAACACTCACATGAATTGGATTTAAGCAAGGCCGTCGTGAGTCTTACTCTCTCCTCCAGAGTCATCTAAATCCGATGGCAAGACAAAAGTCAAGATGACTGGTGATGGCCTGGGATGTTTATAGCACAATAATATTCCATTACAACTATATGCCACAACCTGTTCAGCCATTCCCCAACTGATGGACAGCCCCTTAATTTCCAATTCTTTACCACCACAAAAAAAGAGCTGCTATAAATATTTTTGCCTCTGCTCCTAACTCACTTCCTCAAATTAGTGCCCAGGTTAGGTCAATTCAGGGAGATCAGTGATCTTTAGAGGGCAGGACTTTTGATGACTCTAGTTTCCTGAAGTTATATAGAAAAAACTGTACTTCTATTATAAAAGAATTCATGTATGTATGTAGGTAGGTATCTACATACCTACATGCATATATGAAACATAAATTATATGTCCATCAATTATATGAATATAATTATTATAAGATATTTAAGAGATACACACATCTATAAAATAAATATCACTGATAATGATGAAAATGACCTACTTATTTTTTGAGGTACCCAAATTATATTCATATCAAGCATTAATATATCAAATCATAGATGTCTTACAGAAAACATAGGAACATAGATTTGAAGCAAGATGGAATCTTAGAGATCAAAATGTCTAATTCCCTAATTTTATAAGTGAGGAAAGTGAGGTCCAAAGCAGTTAAGCGACTGCACTGAGGTTGAAAAAGTAGAAAATAGTAAAGTCAGGATTTGAACTTGAACCCTATCCAATTTTATAAGTGAGGAAAGTGAGGTCCAAAGCAGATAAGTGACTGCACCGAGGTTGAAAAAGTAGAAAATAGTAAAGTCAGGATTTGAACTTGAACCCTATCCAATTTTTATAGGTAAGGGTAATGAGGTCCAATAAAATTAAGTGATTTAATAATAGTAATAGTTTGCATTAATTATAGTACTTTAAGTTTCACAAACTGCTTTACAAATATTATCCTATTAGATTCTTATAGCAACCATGGGAGGTGGGTGCTATTATTAGCTTCATTTTACAGATGAGGAAACTGAGGCTTAAGGGATTAAGTGATTTGCCCAGGATAATACAGCTAGTAGGTATCTGAGGCTAGATTTGAACTCAGGTCCTCCTGGCTCCATTTTTGCTTTCCATGTACTGTGCCTCCTTGATCCCTCAAATGACTTGTCCAATTTCACACAAGGAGCAAGGAGCAGAGATAAAATTTGGCCCCAGATTCTCTATCTTCCAAATCCAGGGAACTTTTCGCTGTATCATGCAGAAAAAAATCCTTTCAGCATCAATGCTAAGCAGGTACCTGGGCCTGGGACTCCTCCACCCCCAATACTATCCCTATTATAGTCCTTCCTAAAATATGTTATGTGTCATATTTCTGGAAAAGGTTCTTTTATTACCAATCTTAATTTCAAGATGCTATATAACCCATATTTTACATATGATATAGATATGTAGATGTGTGTGTGTGAGAGAGAGAGACAGAGAGAGAGAGAAAGAGAGAGGAGTGATGGGGTGGTAGGGAGAAAGAGAAAGACAGAGGGGGGAAGGGGGAAAGGGAAAGAGAGAATGAAAGAGAGAAGAGGGAGGGGAAAAAAGGAGAGGAGAGAGGAAAGAGGAGATACTATCTGATTCTCTGAAAATATAGCAGATATATAGCCTTTCTTCAACTTTCCAAGGATCAGGATTTAGCAGATTCTGAGCAATGCTATCACACCAGTGTTGATAATCTACACTTTGCTCCTAAGGTAATCTTTTACAGATGTCATATTAGTAATGTCTGGACTTGCTGTAGACTTTCTGTATTCATTGCAAAAACAGTCTCTAAATTTCTTATGTATTCATCATGGTCAACTTTCATATTTCTTGTGGTAATGGAAAACAGGAATAGGGTAGAAAAATAAATATAAACAGACCATACAAAAAAACCCCTTCCTTTAGTCAATAATATCTTTATGTTAGAAGCAGACATGGTGTAGTAGAGAGAGCTAGTCTTAGAGCCAGGAAGACCAGGGTTCAGGTCTCTTCTGATGCTGAGTGACTCTGTGACCCTGGCACATCATAATTACAAAGTCATTACATTTACACAGAGTCTAATTTTGACTGGAGGTAAGGAAAAGGCTTCCTAAGAATAAGAGCTGCCCCAAAGTGGAGTAGGTTGCCTGAGGAGGCAGCAGATTATGATCCCTCATGGGAAGTCTTCAAGCAAAGCTTGGATGATGATTATACTGCAGAAGGAATTCTTTTTTTCACAAGGGTTAGGTTGGAATAGCACAGCATCCATCCCTTCTGACTTTGAAATTCTGTGAATTCTCCAAGTGTCCATCCTGAAAGGGAAGGTCCTTGGCCACTGGACTGAGGGTGTTTCCATTCAAGGTTTCTGAATCCATTCTAAAATATACCAATAGAGGCTGGCTGTCTGTTTTCATGTAGGTCTCCTCAAATCTAATCCTCCGAAGAAAAGAGCATGGAGAAGCAAGGTAAAGACCAACAATGCATTGTTGTTTTTTAAGTGCATGATTAAGTTCTCTTCCTTGTGTGTGTCTCTGTGTATGTGTGTATGTTGTGGGTACAGAAATAAATGTTTCCGGTGGGAAAGAAAATGGGCTCTGTCTGTCTGTCTATCTGTGTCTATCTATTCCTAGTCCAGGCCTCTCTGGCTGCCCCAGTTTTCCACATTTGATCTAGCCTACATACTTCTGTCAAATTAATCATGCCTATATAAATCTCATTGAGGACATATTGTCATATTCTAGGGTTTAATTCATGATTTAAATCAAAAGAGATTTTCCTAACAATTTAAATAGGGAAAACCAAGTGGATGAAGAACTTGTGCATAGATGTGGAAAGGGCATTTCTTAACAGTCCATCAGTAAATATTCCTTGGACAGATACTGCCTAATGACAATCAGCTGGGTCTGGTATCGGGTAGAAGGAAGAGTATGGATTGTATTTAGGAAATCATGTAACACTTTCAATGCTGGCAAGTTACTCCCAGACAAAACAGCAACAATAAACATTCTTTTCACTCCAGATTCTCTGGATGGTGCTTTATGACCACAAACCATAGAATGTAATTTCTGATTTTTTTTTTAATAAGCAATCGGGGTTAAGTAACTTGCTCAAGGTTACAGGGCCAGTTATTTCTGGGTGTGGTGCTGAGTATCTGAGCCCAGATTTGATCCCCAGGTCATCCCGACACTGGAGCCGGTGCTCTTACTCGCTGAGCCACCTGGCCACCCCTAAAGAACTTTCTGATTTTTTTTTAATAAGCAATATAGAATGTAATTTCTAAAGATTCAAATTTGCACATAGCCCCAAAGGTAATGGAAAGATTTAGGGTGGGTGTCAATAGGCTACAGTTGATTTGAATGTAAGAAGTGGAATAAAAATATCATCCCAGAAGAGTATGACTGAAAAATGTAAGCCAGCCATGTAATGAGAGCAAAGTCTATCAGCCAGTCCCTTCCAACTCTCAAATTTTGTGATTTTGTGATGGACTACTCAGGTACTCTAATGGAATCCATGCAATATTAAAAGTCTTTTAGGAAGACCTTCTCCATGCTGTCTAGGATACTCTACGAAAAATTTATGGGAAGGCATGGGCAAGAATTACACAGGGTACAATAGTGTAATGCGAATGTAAATTTTAAAGATCTTCCCTGCCCCTAGGCTAAAGTGCACCTGGAGCCTGGGGTGGGAGGCTTGTTTTTCAGTAGATACTTTTTGATTGGCCAGTGGGTCAATAAGGTTGTTACATTCTCTGAGCCAGGAGAAGGCTATATAAGCCCTGATGTGAGGCTTTGTTTTGGGGGCTCACTTTGAGAAGTGTTCTGTGATTTGATCTGTATTCTGGGAAGCCATTGTCCAGGGCCCCCCTGGCTTTGAAAAACCCAGATGTGGAAACCCAGATGTTGACTGGGTATGGATGTAATGGTTGGACAGTTTGGAAATCTGTCTACTTGATCTGTTTCTGTCTTGATAATTCTGCCTGTATACTTTGAAGTTCGGGTTGCTGACCTTTTCTCCTGAACAAGGTAAACGATATATGTCTGACTGATTAAAGTAAGCTTGTTAACCCCTTTTGAGTTGCTTTCCTTTATCAAAGCATATCCAAGAACCTGTGTGAGCAGCCACCCTCCTGACGCTGGGGTGCTTGCTGCTACAAATAGTTTTTTGAACATCATTGGACTGAGACCACAGGGGTTAGTGTCATTTCTTAATTTTTTTCCTTTACCTGCCCTTGAGGTTTATCCTGGTAAGGTATGCCGATAAATGTTTAACAATGAGATTCCTGAGGAACAATTCTTTGCTTCTAATTTGAGAGGTTCTCTCCAGCAAAGGACTGGGAAGTGAAGTAGCATAAAAGGAATTCAGAGTATAAGCATGAATTAGATATGGGACAGGTTGCCTTAATCCCATCTAGGATGGGAACTGCTAAGCAGTGGAGAATTATTGAATAATTAAAATCAGTTGAGAGGTTCATATTCAAACCTCATTTGGATTTTAGGGCTGCTAGTTAACTGTTTTGCATTTTACCTGCACAGAGAACAATCTTCCTCATCCTCCCTCCCTCCCTTCCACATGGGTCTGATCCCAATACTGAACAGCATGGAAACGACTTACTCTATTACTGACCTGGGACAGTCTGCCCCTCCAGAGGCACTCCCATGGCCATCCCTTCTTGGAGATTCACTATATTGCTACTGTACTCAATGCAAACAGCCTATAGGAGTTCTACTGCAGCTTAGAACTCTGGAAATTAACTGATCCACTATTCTTAGCCTCCCCAAATTACCACTAAGCCCATGGGCTTTTTTTTAAATTTTTCCAGTTCTTTCTCTCTCTTTTATTGGTTCTTTCCTTTTCAACCAGCTTGCCACAGCCTTTATCTCTGGTGTTTCTTCCACAACTGCAGTTGCCCTAGTACCCAATACCTCACAGCTTGGATACTCAGGAACGGGGAAGAAGTCAGTTGCCCTTCAAAATCTCATAAGAACTTGTACCAAAGCAAAGAGAATATAGACAAGAGGTAGTCTCCCCTCAATGGAAAGGCACTTCCCTATTAGTCCTCTGGGACTTAGTGAATTCCTTATGTTTCATGACCAGTAGGAATGGGAAAACTGGGAGGTGGATATGGGGATTAACTTTCTGATATTTCCACAAAGTTCTCCCTTAGTGACTGAAATGAGTCCTCATGGCAGACAAGAAGGGCCCCATACTGCATACATCCCTAGGAAGGCCTTACATATGGATCTCTATGCTGATGGAGGGAGTGCTCACATTGATGGGATCACAGGCACACTGATATGTTGAAGAACATATTCACAGATTTAACATATGCCACTGCTCCGCTTGAAAATCCCTTTTGCTTATGGGGCGGCCAGGTAGCACAGCGAGTAAGAGCACCGGCTCCAGTGTTGAGAAGACCTGGAGATCGAATCCCGGGCTCAGACACTTAGCACCCACCCAGAAACACCTGGCCGTGAAACCTTGAGTAAGTTACTTAACCCCAATTTCTTAGGGGTGGCCAGGTGGCTCAGCGAGTAAGAGCACCAGCTCCAGTGTCGGGATGACCTGGATCGAATCCGGGCTCTGATACTTAGCACCACACCCAGAAATAACTGGCTGTGTAACCTTGAGCAAGTTACTTAACCCCAATTGCTTAAAAAAAAAAGAAAATCCCTTTTGCTTACAAAGGTATATAGGGACTGGACCTGTGATCTCACTGGCACAGGGAGTTTTCTAATGGGGAACTTCCTCTCTGGGTACATGGAGGCACCTTCTCTCCAACCCATTTTCTTAAATAATTGTGCAGAGCATGGAGCAATTAACTGATTCACCTAGCATCATACTGACAGGTTATGTTACAAACAACACTTGATCCCAGACCTTCTTGGCTCAAAGGCCAGCTCTCTACTTGTACCGTGTTGTCCCTTTCCTTACTAAATAGAACCTAAACTCCTTAACCTGGCATGCCAGGCCTTTTGTGACTGGTGCCACATTCTCTTTCCAACATTATTTCAAATTCCTTCTCTTAAGATAATCTATACCCTACTCAAATTAGACTGCTCATGTCTCTAGATCATATCTCACCCTTTCCTGTTTTCCTGTCTTTTCTCATGCCATACTCTTACTCCTAGAATTCCCTTTGTATCATCTTACACAGCCTTTTGAAATCCTATTATCAGTTCAAATACCATCTACTATATGAAGTCTTCTCCTACTCAGACAGGGATGTTCTTTCCTTACTTAGAATCATCCTAGCAAGTGTCTCTCTTTTATACACTTAGGTTTGCCTTTGGATTGTCACCTCTTTGGTGAATCCTTCCTCTAAACTGTCATCTCACATGGCCTACTGACATCTCCAACTCAACATGTCTCAAACTGAACTTGCCATTTTTTCCCTTAAATCTTACTCTTCTCCCAAATTTCCTATTTCTGTTAGTTGTGTTTGTGAGATAACGATGTCCTCATAATTGACCACCCATGCTTGAAAGATCCTTGGATTCAGAAATAGAGAAAACAGATTTAAATCCTAGCTCTGCTATCAGCTGCCTTTGTAGACTTGATCAGGATATAATCTTCTTTGGGTCCTCAGTTTTCTCATTTATCACATGAGATTTGTCACATGTCTATGAATATTTAGAGTCATAGGGTGAAGATTTAGAGCTAGAAGGGTCTTTAGAAATCAGTTGAATTAATGCCTTCATTTAACACATTGGAATGATGAGTATGAAACTTATTCTTGAATATGAAACTACATGACTCACAGAAGCTCATTTAAGGAGTGCTTAGATTTGAATTCAGGGTTCTTTCCACTGAACCATACATTTCTGACTGCTCTCTCCCTGAATCCATCAAATCCAATCAGTTGTCATGACTTGTCATTGCTACCACTGAAATATATCTAACATCAACTCTGTCTCCCTTTTCTCCGTGCATATGATTACTACCCCATTTGGGGGCATTCAGAGCTGGAGAAGACTTTGGTCATTTAGTCTAAACCACTTGTTTTGTAATGAAGAAAGCTCATGTTCAGGTATTTAAAGTGATTTGCCTAAGGATCACGTAGTATGTGACAGAAATGAGATTCAAACTCATGTCTTCTGACTAAATTAAGAGACCAGGATTCCACTACACCATCCTTGGAAAGGCTATATGGTACAGTGAGAAAAGTACTAGACTTGGAGTCAAGAATATCCGATTTAAAAACACTTGAGGAAGGACAGGGTAAAAAAAGAAAGAGAATACAATAAATGGGGGTGGGGGTAGGATAGAGGGAAATACAGTTAGCAATATTAACTGTGAAAAAAAACTGAAGCAAGTTTCTCTAATAAAGTCCTCATTTCTCAAACATATAGAGAACTGAGTCCAATTTATAAAAATAAGAGCCATTCCCCAATTGATAAATGATCAAAAGATATGATCAGTTTTCTGATGAAGTAATCAAGGCTATCTATAGCCATATTAAAAAAAATACTCTAACTCACTATTGATTGGATAAATGCAAATTAAAACAATTCTGAGTTTCTGTCTCATACCTATTAGACTGGCCAACAGGACAGAAAAGATATATGACAAATGTTGGAGGGGATGTTGGAAAGATGAGACATAAATACACTATTGGTAGAGTTAT
Source organism: Petaurus breviceps papuanus (assembly GCF_028583685.1). NCBI lineage: Eukaryota > Metazoa > Chordata > Mammalia > Diprotodontia > Petauridae > Petaurus > Petaurus breviceps. Next base: position 40,305,911 of record NW_027186304.1, on the reverse strand, counting down.
GAACTGATTCGACTATTCTGTAGAGCAATTTGGAACAATGCCCAAAGGGCTATAAGACCATGCATACTTTTTTACCTAGCAATACTACTACTAGGTCTGTAAACCCAAAAAAAAAGATTAAAAAAAAGGAAAAGGAGCTATGTGTACAAAAATATTTGCAGCAGCTCTTTGCTAAGAGCAAAGAATTAGAAATTGAGGGGATGCCCATCATTTGAGGAATCCCTGAACAAGTTGTGGTAAGTGATATGATAGAATATGATTATACTATAAGAAATAATGAGCAAGATTCTCCTAGAAAAACCTGTAAAGGCTCATGTGAGCTGATGCAAAGTGAAATGTGCTGTGTAAAAAGTAACAGCAATATTGAAAGCTGGTCAATTGTGAATGACTTAGCTATTCTCAGTAATACAATGATCCAAGACAACTCCGAAGGAGTTATGATGAAAAAATTATCCATCCCCAGAAAGAATTGATGGTGTCTGAATACAGATTGAAGTATGCTTTTTTTAACTTTACTTTTCTTGAGTTCTTTTCATCTATATTTTCTCTTACAAGATGACTATTTTGGATGTATTTTGTATGACTACACATGTATAGCTTATATCAAATTGTTTGCCTTCTCAATGGGGGATGTTGGAGGGAGGGAGAAAGGGAGAGAATTTGGAACTTAAAGGTCTTAAAATGAATATTAAAAATGTTTTTACATATAACTGGGGAAAATATTAAAAATACTAAAAAGAAAAGAAAAAAGAAAAAAAGGTCTGGCTTAGCATCCTGCCTGATAACTAGCTGTTACTAATTATGGGCAAACAGGCAAACTATTTAACTTATCAGAGTATTACATAAATTAGCTATCAATTAACAATGAATTAAATTAAATCCAACTCTTCCAACCTCATTACATTCCCCTTGATTTACTATAGGTCAACTTAGCTCTCTTCTCATATGATACTCTATCTCCAATCTCCATGCCTTTGCAAAGGCTAGCTTCATGCCAGGAACACCCTCCCTATTCACCTTTGCTTCTTAGAATTCTTAGGTTCCTTCAAAGTTCCTACATAAAACTAGGAGTGTTGTGAGGCTCAAATGAAATAATGGATATGAAATACTTTGCAAATCTTAAAGCACTATATAAATGCCAATAATAATACCATGAACACATACTTTTAAGTTTAATTTGAATTATGAACATTTTAATTCTACCTAATCAACAAAATCAAGTCCTGATTTGTAACAATTTATAATTCCTGAGGAGTGAATGTTCACCCTGAAATTTTAATAATGGGCTTTGGATGCAGGTTAGAGTTAACACACCCTTGCTTTAAACTTTCCTGGTTTTCATCCCCATAAGAGGCTAATGCCTTTCCCCATTACTTTATATTTATGTATTTATTTTGTATGTTGTTATATATGTTCATGAACCCCCCAATAAAATGTAAGCTCTTTGAGAGCAAGGATGATTCCATGTGTTTCTTTGCATCCCCAGTTCCTAGTACACTGGCTGGCATATTAGGCATTAGCAAATGTCTTTTGTTGTTCTTGAGGATTGATTGGAATATTCTCTTGTGTGTGCCCTAATACCTTCTGGTAGATATATTTAAAGTCCAATCATCTTCTGTTAGCATTGGCCAGAACTTTGGAAACCTGTAAAGGAATCTGAGAAAAATGAAGATGATCTCTCTAGAAACTTTTGTATTAGATGCAGAAATTTAAGGTTTGTTTTTTTTTTTAATAAAAAGAAAGAAAGTCTGACCTGAACTTAAGATAACAGTGGGACATTCCTTTGAATGGGCTTGCAGACTACAGCAGGCAAGACATTGATATGGACTAAGTGAACCATTTATCCATTGTTTAAAATCATTGAAATGCTCTGCTTTGAATTTCTCCCTTGGCCATCATTCCAATTAAGTGAGTGAGCCATTTTTCCAGGTGCTGTTTTAATGGAATCTATTGTCCTTTTTCTGTATTTATCTATCTGTCTATCTGCTAATTCTGTGCTTTTACATTTGAGCAGGGCTGCAAATTTTGATGTATCATTATCATCATCTTTATTATTTTAACATTTTTAAAAGCAAGCTTAATGCATTATTTGAAACAAATTACAGGTGATGCTAAGATTTGGTAGACATGCATGTCAACATTTACACAAACATCAGGATTATCTATGTTACATAGCAATACCCATTCTTTTTTAAGACCAGGGAATAGACAGGGGACCATGATGGTCAGATGAAGGTACATTGAGTGGTCTCTTATTGGTTGGGAATTTATAATTCCTTCTCCCAGACACTGAAATTCCATCTGGGGATATGAAGGTACTCTGAAAAGTTAGTCAAAGAAATAGAATTTTAAAGTTGGAAGAGCCCCCACAGGCCCCCACAGGCCACTACGTTCCACCTATTGCAGAACATGAGACCTTCTGTGATACAGTGATGTGGCCATCTAGCCTCTTCTCAAAGATCTTGGGTATCAGGGAGCTCACTGTTTCCTGAAGTAATTCTTTCCCTTTTAGATAGTTAAAATTGTTAGAAAGTCTTTCCTCAAATCAAACAGAAATCTACCTCTCTGTAATTCCCACTCATCCCTACTCCCACCCACCCTTCCCACACACTCTGGGGCCAAGTTGAACAAATCTCATCCCTCCTCCACATAAGTCCTTCAAGTATTTGAATATGACTATTATGAAAAGCAACAAAATCTATTAGAAAGAGTACTGGAATTGAAATAAGAAAACCCGAGTTCAAATCCTGACTTTAGTCTAAAACCTACATGACATTGGGAGAGTCACAATCCCTCAGGAACTCAGTTCCACAGTGGAGCTCATGCTGTGCTGGTTGGTGAGTGAATAACTATGAAAGAGCTCATTTATCTAGCTGGCCTCAGACATGTGTCACATTCCATCCAGGCCATCTTCTTGCCCTACTACCCTGAATATACTTCTGCCCCCCACTCTTCCTCTGTTCCCACCCCACCCCTTTTATTGTTTTCCTGAGGAAACCATAATCAAATCAATTGTCAATCGACTCTCCAAAGGCTTCACTTACCATCCCTGTGACTTCCCAAATCACAACAGCTCTCCCTGGCCACATTATCTGATATCTCCACCCCTACCCATTAAAACATGAGCTCTTTTGGGTCAGGGGCCATCTCACTTTTTGATCCCCATTGTAGCACAGTACTTAGCAATAGAAATTGCTTAATAAATGCTTTTTAATTCATCCATATGTAAAATGAGGGGTTTAGACAATATGATCTTTCATGTCCCTTCTACCCCATGACTTCTCCATTTCTTCTCTAACCTAACCATCTTTGGATTCCATTTAATGATTTTGAGTTCCCTATTTTGGTTTAATCATCTAGACACTCTGTAATTTGTGAATATCCTTTGTATAATACTTCACATGTTCTCTGACTACAAAAGACTGGAATGGGAACATTACTTCCAATATTATGGATACAAGCAATCAATTAGCAAGTATTTGTTAAGGGTTTCTATATCCTGCTACTTTGATAGTCACTAGGGAAACCAATACAAAAGTAATATAGTTCTTGTTGTTTACAGTCTGGGGGGAAGTATATTTTGAACATTTTGAAGAATAATGATGATGATGATGATAATGATAATGTTGATGGCTGCTAATATTTATATAGCACTTATTATATTCCAGGCCTTGTGCTAAGTACTTTAAAAATATCATCCCATTTAATCCTCAACAAACATGGGATTTAGGTGCTATTATTATCTCACTTCACATATGAGAAAACTGAGGTCAAAAGAGGTGAAATTACTTGTCCAGGGTCACACAACATAGATAAATACATTCTATAAACTCACAGAGTAATTCATGGAGGAGGTGGGACTAATAACTATGGTAATCAAGAAAGATTTTTTTGAAGGAAGTGGCATCTGAAGTAAGCCTTGAAGGGTTCCCAGGGTTCCAAGAGGCAGAGGTAAGGGGGGCACGCATGCCTATGCAAAGGCATGAAGGTGGAAGATAGAAAATCATGGAGGAAAAGCAGCAAGTAGCTGTCAGTTGGATGGAGAGTAGTATTGGGGAAGGATCCTGGAGAGATAAACAAGAGAAAGATTGAAAGGAGTTAAATGAAAAATGGAGTTTATACTTTATCCTGAGGGTAATTGGGAGGCTACTGGAACTTCTTGAGCAAGAGAGTGAGATAGTTACATCTATTCTTAATGAATACCAGTTTGTCAGCTGTATGAAAGATATTAGACTAGAAAGGGAAAAGACTGAATACATGGAGATTAACTCCGAGTTTATTACAGTAGTCCAAACAAAAGGTGATGAAGACCTCAGACTAAGGTGGTAGCAATATTAGTATTAGTAGTATTGCTGTTATTGTTTTTGGACTATTTCAAAGAGGACCAATGACATCACAGGGCCATGACTTGACTCTTGCATGAATTGGATTTAAGTGAGGCACAGTTGCCTGAAATCATCAAAGCTTCACTTTCTCTTCCAGAGTCATTAAAGTCCAGGGGCAAGACAAAAGTCAGCATGACTGGAGATGGCCTGGAATGGAGTGGATGACCTTGGCATCTTCAGTGTCTGACCAAATTCTAAGTTCTCCACAGTGTCTGATTCAGCTACCTTCATGGCCATTGGAACAAATTGTTCCCATCCTCCCATTCCACTAGGGGAACACTTCGTGTGCTTGGGGTAGACATCCCCCTAACTCACCAATGGGTTTGAGGTCTGTTAATTAGCCTCAACCTGGTTTAGCCCATTTATTGAGACGTGGCTTCTGTGAATGCTATAGTTTCTTGGAACTAAAAGCGAGAGTTAGGTGAAAGGTAGACACCAAAAGTGAATGAGCAGCCCTGAAAAGGGCTCATCAAACCCTCACACCAGACATTCTAGTCCTCCATGAACAATCCATACACCCCTGTGAGTAGCAAAAAATGGGTGGATGAGAGAGATGCTGAAGAGGTAGATTTAATAAGATTTGGCAAATGATTAAGATATGAGAGGTAAGTATAAAGAGTTGATTATGAGTCCTAGGTTGTGAACCTGGATGAGTGGACTGGTTTAGATTGGTTGTGCCTTTTCTTAATGTAACCTTAAATAACATTAGCCTTTCTGGTTGTCAATATTCATTACAGGCTCTGAATTTTTGTTGTCATTCAGTTGTTTCAGTCATGTTTGACTCTCTTTGGGGTTTTCTTGGCAAAGTTACTGAAGTGGTTTACCTTCTCCAGCTCATTTTACATATGAGGAAACTGAGGCAAACAGGTTTAAGTGACTTGCCCAGGGTCACACAGTAGGTGTCTGAGGCCAGATTAAAAAAAATCTTCCTTACTCTAGATATGGCAAACTATCCACTGTACCACCTATCTGCCCTTCTGATTGAGCTTGCTGTCCCCTAAAACCTCTAGATATTTGTTACCCACATGGTTTCCAAGCTTTACTCATGTAATTGATTTTTTGGACCCAAAAGTAGGACTTTCAGTTTATTTCTCTTAACTCAGTCTTAATAGATTTACATTTCAGCTCACTGAGATCTTTCCCATACTGATTCTGACATTCATCATGTTAGTTATCTCTCCTTATTTTTTGTGATGGGCACATTTCATTTGCATTCCATCTATGCCTTCATCCAAGTCATCGATAAAAATATCAACCAACCTACTTGCACCACCTAGCTGCTCTCCTAGCATTTAGAACTGTCCAAAACTAAAATGGGTTGTTTCATGAGGCAGTTTCCCTTCACTGATGGTCTTCAAGTAGATCACTCATAGAGTGAAGTCCTGCTTAGATATGAGGTTGGACCTGTTTGCCTTAGAGGTCCAGCTCTAAGATTCATCCATTTCCTTCTCAATGAAGGAGCAAGTGCCTTCTACTAAATGTTTGCACTGCTATCACCATCAGAGATCTGATGATGGAAGGGATCTTAGAAGTCATTTTTAATCCAACTCCATAATTTTACAGGTGAGTCAACTGAGGCTCAGAGAAATTAAGGGATTTGCCCAAGGTCAAACAGAATAAATGGCAGATTTTTGTTGTTCAGTCATATCTGTCTCTTCCTGGACCCATTTGGGGTTTTCTTGGCAAAGATGTTGGGGTGACTTGACATTTCCTTCTCCAGCTAGTTTTACAGATGAGGAAACTGAGGCAAATAGGGTTAAATAACTTGCTCAGTGTCACCCAGCTAGTAAGTGTCTAAGGACAGATTTGAAGTCATGAAGATAAGTCTTCCTGATTCCAAGCCTAAGCAGCAGATGCAAGAAGCAAATATAGACCCTCTGACACTAAATCCAACCATCTTTTCATCTTACCATACTGCCTCTTATTCTCACTTGCTTCATATTTTTGCTAAGGTTCTGTGGGCAAAAACATTTTCAAATATAAAGTCCCTGGCTAGTCATTCTACTCCTTCCCCAATAATAAAAAAATTCCCAGACTACTACCACACAATACACAAACACAAGAAACCAATAGTATATAAATACTTTTTCATGATCCTTTATTGTTGCATGATACACAAGCCCATTATTTTGATAGTACAATTGAACTTTAAAGAACTCAATCCATGTCTGCCAGTTGAGCAGGTAGATTCCCATAGTTTTCTTAGATAGCCTTAGATAGAAAGCAGAGTCTACTCTGCTTTCACCTATGGAAGCCTATACCACAGTGGCTTGTAGCAGTGTTTAATGGTATGCAACTGGGTGGGAAATACCTGAAAGAATAGAATGAGGAATGAAAATACATAAGCCATGACTAGCTGGATAGAAGCTGTGATCAGGGACTAATTGTAGTTATGTCATTGGGAGCCTAAATTGAAATTATCTGTCAAGGGCCTCTTAGACAAAGTTCTCTGTAAGTTTATAGGGAGAGGTAGAGGTTGGGAGGTAGAATTGGGGAGAGGGACAAAGTAGGGTAGCAGAGATGAGATACTTGAATATGAAATTGGAAAATAAGAAGAAAAGAGGAAACAAGGGATATCTACATTGGCTTATTCATCTATTTATGTAAAATTGTTGAATTGTAACAATCTCACTTGCTGCTCCTTTGCCCCCAAAAAGTCACCTGGTAATTATTACTAAGTTTAGGAGGCACTGAGTTAGAAATGTGATGTTATAGTGCCAGACTCTTTCCTCTCCATCCTCTGTGTAGCTTGGGGGCATGTCACACACTTGTGAGAACTTTACCGGAGTGTTGATGCAATATTGTGTCAGTAACTGAGTGATTTGTTTTTCCTCTGGACATTGATTGAAGAAATTCTTATTACATTTTATAGCTTGCTTGGCCTTCGTATGAGAGTCAAGACATAAATTGGACCATAAATTGCCCTCTGTCAGAATCTACATCGGAATGACACCAAATACATGTCATCGAGCCTGTGTTCTAGCGAGCAGCAGGAATCCACGGGTTCCTGTCATCTTGATCAAAGGCTCACCTCCCTCATTTTTCCAGCCTGGCCTAGGACTTTGAAGAGAGTACAGTGAAGACCCCCAGACAAACTTACTGTTCTTACTCTGGTAAACTGGGAGAGAAGAAGATATTTGTAAATTTCACTGAGCAAAGTAAAATGTGAGTAGAGGATGTAGGAGGAATAAACATAAATACAAATTGATACAAAGAAATATGTAGGTGCACAAAAGGTAAAAGGATATATACATTATATAGATATATATATTCCCTACTAGGAAAATAAATGTTACTTGATGTGTAAAGTGGAATGGGCACTGGCTCTGGATCAGAGGACCTAGAATCGAATGTTAGCTTCAGACCACTGTATGGTCTTGGACAAATCACCTGAGCTTCTTGGTCCTCAGCTCCCTCACATGAAAAATGAAAGGGATTGGACTACATGATTTCTTTTCTTTTTTTTTTTCTTTTTGGAGGGGGGAAGATAAAGCAATTGGGGTTAAGTGACTTGCCCAAGGTCACATGGCTAGTTTTTTGTGTTAAATGTCTGAGGCTGGATTTGAACTCAGGTCCTCCTGACTCCAGGGCTGGTGCTCTATTCATTGCACCAACTAGCCGGCCCAAACTACATGATTTCTAAGCTCCCTTCTATCTCATGATCAATGATGCTATGATAAGTGAAGAGTGGCAAAACCATTGTTCAGATCCTAAAATCTCTAAAGTTAAATAAATTTGTCTTCTCAGATTCTCACATTATAGATAATGAATATAAACTCAAATACTTTTAATATACCATTTGTGTTCTAAATGAATCTATCTAGTCTTTGAGTTCAATTGAATATTTTAGAATTGCTTGCTAGAGACAAATAATTTCAAAAAAAGGCCTCATTTGTTAATAATGTGCTTTTGATAGAAAGCCCTGGGATTCAGTTAGAAGTTGATTACTCAAAATCTGCTTCTGCTACTTACATTTGTGATCTTTGTCAAGTCACTTAACTCTTTTGGGCCTCAGTTTCCCCATCTATCAAATAATGAGATAAGACTATATTATCTATAAAAATTTTTAACAGAAAAAAATTAAAGTCAAATGATAATTTTTTTATTAATCTTAAGTAATTCAAATATTAATAACTAAAGTTGGCATTTGCAGTCGTTTCATCATGTCTCATCTGCACTTAAAACTTCCATTGCTTCCTCCATAATCTAGCAAATGTTGGCAATTTGGTTTCTAGTTCCTCTAGCTCTTGGAAAACCAGCCTGCTCTCCTAATAATCCTTGGTTCACATATTGTGAGTGTATCCACTGATAGCCCACCTATAAAATCCTGTGCTACTTCCTTTGCCTCCTGCAGTCCCAGCTCTTCGCCTTCGTTTATACCTTTACTCATACCGCAAAGGATATCTCTCTTTTACTTACCCTTCTCCCTCATATCTACTTTTTAAAGTCTCTCCTTTCCTTCAGGATTAGGTGGTGAAGGTGCTGCCTTCACCAGAAAGCTTGTTTTGATCTTTTCAGCTGATAATGATCTCTCAATCCTCAATTTTCTCATAGCACTTTGGACAGCTCCTTTGCATTTATTCATACTGCCTCTCATCAGAGTTACCTGCATACATTTTATATAATTGCTTTTAGACTACACGTTCTTTGAAGGCAGGATCTGTGACTTATTTCATCTTTATAATCTCAAAACCTAACATAATGCCTTGTACTTAGTCAATGTTTGAAAAACAGTGAATAGAATTGAATTGTATTCCATCATTTTGTGGTAGTAGTTTCACATAGTGATTAGAAAGCTCTCATCAGAGCTAGGAAGACTTTTGCTCAGATCCTGCCTTTGATACACATTGACTGCATGACCCAGGGCAGTCTTGACTTCTCGGAGCTCTGCGCAGTTCTCTAATGCTATAAATTCCAGGAAAAGTGCTGACTTCTCATAGTTAGAGGGACTCTTTTCATCAGGGGGGTTCCTGTATCAATGAAATTATAGGTCCAGGCCCTGTCCCTATCCACCTATTATTTACCTGGGTTTGACATACAATCCAATCCCATATTTGGAGGATATCTTTTTACTTTAGATCAAAGCTTCTGTATTAATTGAAAAATAAAAGGGGGTACACATTTTTTTAGATAAAGAATTTTAAAGCACATTTGCAGGAAAGACAAGACAGTGGAGGGAAGTGTCTAGTGAAGTGGTCAAGTGATCTATTCTTAACGCTATGCTATTCAACATTTTTATCAGTGGCTCTAATGAAGGCATAATGGTATGTTTATAAAACTCTCAGTTGACAGAAAGTTAGGAGGGATAGCTAATACAGGGGACAATTGAATAAGAATTCAAAAAGTTCTCAATGGGTTGAGAATTCAAAAAGACCAGTGGTTTAAGTTTAAAAAGATCAAATAAAATAGGAATAAATGTAAAGCACTACACATGGATCCTCAAAATCAACTTCATAAATATAGGATAAGGAAGGCTACATAAAAGTTTAAATGAAATTGATCTAAGGGCTTTATTGGGCTCAAACATGGAAGCAAAAAAAAGTTAACACAATTTTAGGCCACATAGAGTTTAGAATAAGTAAGATGACAGTTTTGGTATATGTGTCTTAGTCATAATACATCTTGAGTGTTGTGTTCAGTTCTGGGTGCTATATTTTAGGAAGACTTTAACAAAAGAGCTCATCCAAAGCAAGGTAAGCAAGAAAGTGATAACTGGAGATCATATCATTTGAGGATTGTTTGAAGGAGTTGGAGATGTTTAGCTTTGAGAAGAAAAGACTTGGAAGGGTATAATATTTGTCTTCAATTATTTGAAGGATTGCCAAGAACTGAAGAATTAGACTTGTTATCCTTGATTCCAAAGGACAGAACTAGAAGCAACTGGGTGAAATTTTCACAGAGGCAGATTTCAGCTTGGTTGGGAGGAAAATTTCTTAGCAATTTAGGCTGTCCAGAACCAGGCCAGGTTGCTCCTGGAAGTGGTGAGTTTCCTATCACTGGAAGTGTCAAGATGTGGCTTTTTTTTAAGATGTGACTTTCAGTGATAAAATAGAAAGGATTCTCTGTTAGTTATGGTAGGACTAAATTATCTCTTCTGACTTGAAGGTTGTGTGGTTCTGGCATTACAAAGATGTCAATCAAACTGACTCCCATTCAATGGCTTCAGCAGTTCTCTGGAACCTCAGATATGAGGATTAATGTAAATTTCTTTCATCACTATCATAAAAGTTAAAGAACAAAAACTGACTGGAGTACATCCAAATGAACCCTGTTGGGATAGTATTAAAACTTCATGGAATTCCCTCAATACCCCCATCATTAGACACTTGGATTCTGTACCAAAAAGTGTCAGGATTGCCTTGATGAAAATGATGAAGAGATCCAGGAGTTGATTTGCCACAAGAGATTCCAGCATTTGGCAGAATTATTTCAACTGTAAAGAAAAGAAACCAAGGCATCAGTCAAGACAGACACCCACTTAAAAAAGCTACATTACAAAATTTAGATAGCATAGATTCATGGCTCTTATGTAGATTATAGTCTAAAAAGGAAATATAGCACATCACAAATAATTGTAAAGTTCATTTAGGATCATGACTCTATCACCCTGATATATTGACCATCCCTCTCACTTTATCTTTGATGGAAGATGTTGAATAGGGCACTGCCCTGTAATGTACTAGAAGCCATCTTTCCAGTTATCATTAATCAACATTGGGCAGGTAGTCCTTCATAACTGATTGAAAGACTGTACTTCAAAATTACTAAACTAGCTACTATTGATGGATATACTCTCATCCACCCTACATTTTCGCACCTTGTCCAAATATCACAAAAAGACTTACTTATGAAATCTAGATAGACATACATTCATTCTGATATCTGCTTTCTGTCCTTTATACTACATTTGAGAAGCAACCCTACAATTCCTTCCTCATTAGTTTATAAGATGAAGAACATGACATGGAAGGATATAATAGGTTAGAAGGCAAAATGGAGATCTAACAAGTTGTGTGGTGTTGTTGTTTAGTACCATTAAGGCCACCTCATAGCTCTACCAATTCTAGACCAAAAGATAGAATGTTGCCCAATGTTGTCCTTCAAACTCTGCTTAGAAAAGGGCAGAGTATACTTCTCCAAAGAAATACACTTTAGTTCTCTAGGCAACACTAGATCAAGTCAATTGTGTTTTTCAGTTCTCCTTCTTAACTTGGCCACTTTATATAAATGAAGTACAGGCATAGAACCCCTATAAGTTCATATCCTGAAATTACATCATACTGTAGACAAATTTAGCTGTGAACCTGAACCATTGTGTCCACTGGTTACAGAAAAAGGTCTGGGAAATCAGTGACAATGGGAAATGGTCAAAAGAAAAAAAGAAAAAGAAGAGAAAAGAACACAACCTCTAAAAGGAAATAGGATCCTCTTTGCTTTTACAATTTTGAGGTGGATCTGCTCCTCTAACATAGCCACAATTATCCAGTTGGGCAGGGTTGAACTTGGCATATGTCTTGTTCCACTGTGTATCTTGTACCAGCACAAGATAGGAATATATTGGTATTGCCATAGGGGGAAGGCGGAAGGGGCGACTACCTATCCACCCAGGTCCTGGATAGTGATAGTGCAGGAGATTGTAAACAGCAGTGACTCCTCATGCCCTTCTCTAAATGGTATGAAGGTGTAACTTTATGATTTGATTTTTGGCGGTAAGCAACTATTCCTTCCGTTGCCTAGATTTTCCTAGTTTGTCCCAATTCCATATCACATACCCATTACAGAGAATTGGAGATACTTTAGGGAAAGGGGTTCTAGCTGCTGGTTGCTGACCCTGATTGGTCCAAATCTCTTATCCTATGGGTAGAGAACAAAAAAGTGCTAGATTGGGTTATGTTCATATAAGTTTTGTAGAAATTCATAACAGTGACTATGACAATGAAGCTGGCTTTACTAGGGTCCATCTCTCAAATGCTTTGTGGGGATAATTCAGTGCTTTTTGTGGAATATGTGATGCAGTCCACACCATGGCATCCACAAATAGGTATATCTGGAGGGCTGCACTCTTTAGAAGATCTTGCTTCTATTTGAGTTTTGTATTGGACTTCTTTCACGACATGGTACACACTCTTGGTCAGCATACATTTCTCTGTTTTATATCTGATTTGCTACTAGTAATAGGATCATCAAGCAAAATGGTCTCTGTTGCATTTGTCAGCATGATTTTAAAATATGCATGGGGAGACAGTTTGCTGAAGGAGATCCTTTAAGGACACATTTTGTTCTATCACATCAAGCGTGTTTTTAGTAGTCAACAAACAATATATTTGTTGGCATCTTGCATTCTCTTCACCTTTTGGTCAATTGTGTGATCATAAAGGTCACAGAATCTCAGTGTTAGAAGGCACCTCCGAATCCATCTCAGCTAATACATAGATGGCTAAGAATCCCCTACACAACTCATCTGACAAGTACTAACCTGTTCTTTACTTGAGATAGTGTGGCACAGTGGAAAGGGTTCTGGATTTGGAATCATAGGTCCTGGGTTCAGATCCTCACTTTACTGCCTGTATGACCTTGAACAAGTCACAACCTTCCTGGTTCTCATTTTCCTCAATTGCAAAATTAAGGCATTGGATTTGATGACCTCTATGACCTCTTGTACCTGTAGTTCAATTGTCCTAGTGAAAAAGAAGCCCCTATACCTCCTGAGGTAAGTCATTACATCTATTAATTAATAAATAAATCTATTTGTAGCTCTAAGCACTAGGAAGTTCTGCCTTACTTCTAGCCTAAATGAACCTCTTTGTAACTTTGGCCCACTATGTATAGTTCTACCCTTGGAACCACAAGGAACCTCCATGTGAGAGGTCCTCAGTACTTAGAGAAGACTTTCATGACCCATATGCAGTGGAAGGAATTCTCTATTTGCAATTAGAGGACCATAGTTTGATTCCTGACTCTGTCAGGTGCTGTCTGTGTAAATCTGGGTAGGAACATAACTTTTGGGTCTTGATTTCCTAAGCTATAAAATGAGAAGTTTAGATCAGATGATCTTTAAGTTTCACTTTAAGTCTACATCAGAATAACTAATTTGTAAGGGAATTAATGAAAAGAAGTGCAAGGAAAGGTGGCCTAGCTGTACCAGATATTAAATTGTATTGTAAAGCAACAATCATCAAAACTACTTGCTACTGGCTAAGAAACAGAGTGGTGTATCAGTGGAAGAGGTTAGGTACACAAGACACAATAGTCAATGAATATAGTAATCTACTATTTGATAAATCCTAAGACTCCAGCTTCTGAGATAAGAACTCACTATTTAACAAAAACTGCTGGGAAAACTAGAAAATACTATGGCAGAAACTAGGCATAGACCAACATCTTACACCCCATATCATGCTAAAGTCAAAATGGGGACATGATTCAGATATAAAGGCTAATACTATAAGCAAATTAATAAAGCACGGAATAGTTTACCTATAAGATCTATGGAGAAAGGGAGAATTTATGACCAAACAAGAAATAGAGAACATTACAAAATGCAGGATGGATGATTGTGACTACATTAAATTGAAAAGGTTTTGCACAAGCAAAGCCAGTGCAACCAAGATTAGAAGAGAAACAGAAATCTTGGAAACAGTTTTTACAGCCAATGTCTCTAATAAAGGCCTCATTTCTAAAATACATAGAGAACTGAGTTGCATTTATAAGAATACAAGTCATTCCCCAACTGATAAGTGGTCAAAGAATATGAACAGGCAGTTTTCAGAGGAAGAAATTAAAGCTATCTATAGTCAAATGAAAAAATGCTTTAAATCACTATTGATTAGACAAATGCAAATTAAAACTGAGGTACTATATCACACCTATCAGACTGGCTAACATGACAAAATAGGAAAATGATAAATGTTGGAGAAGTTGTGGAAAAATCGGAACACTAATGCACTGTTGGTGGAGTTGTGAACTGATCCAACCATTCTGAAGAGCAATTTGGAACTATACCCAAAGGGCTATAAAACTGTGCATACCCTTTGATGCAACAATTCTAGGTCTATATAGCAAAGAGATCATACAAATGGGAAAAAGACCCACATACACAAAAATATTTATAGCAGCTCTTTTTGTGGTGACAAAGAATTGGAAATTGAGGGGATGTTCTTCAATTGGGGAATGGCTGAACAAGTTTTGGTATATGAAAGTAATGAAATACTATTGTGCTAAAAGAAACAATGAGCAGACGAACTTAAGAAAAACCTGGAAAGACATATATGAACTGATGCTGAGTGAAATGAGAAGAACCAAGAGAACATTGTACACAGTTACAGCCACACTGGGTGATGACTGACTTTGAGAGACTCAGGTCTTCTCAGCAATGCAACTATCTAAGACAACTCCAAAAGACTCAGGATAGGAAATACTCTCCACACCCAGAGAAAGGACTTTGGATTCTGAATGCAGATAGATGCATACTATTTGCTCTCCTTTTGTTTTGTTTCTTCTTTCTTGTGGTTCCCCCTATTAGTTCTAACTGTTCTTTGCATCACAACTAATGTGAAAATATGTTTAATATGAATTAATATCATATTGCATGCCACCTTGGGGAGGTGGGAGGAGATGGAGGGGGAGAAAATTTAAAACTCGAAATCTTATCGAAGTGCATGTTGAAAACCAAAAAAATAATTAATTAATTGTAAAAAATAACATTTTGATAATCACTTAAAAAAAGAATAACTGACTTGGGGGTAGAGTGGAAATGACTGATGGAACTCAAGCTATAGAACTGACTAACATGGCTCTAAGGTAGCCATAAGTGTCCATTTATACTCCTGGGTGGAATAGAGGATTTAGGAGATAAAAGCCCTTTAGAAGTTTTACAGCTATACATTCCATACAACAGGCAGCCATATTTATGCTGCATCATAAAAATAACATACTCAGGCAAATTAAAAATAAATGATGACGAGAAAAGAAATATTGGAAAAAATATAATTAAAAATACTGTAACAGCTGAGAGATTAGTGGGTTAGAAAAAACATGTAGCTACAAGAAGACAGTTCTGAAAATAATGAAGCAACCGAGATTGGAGTTAATGAGATTTGGAAAATGAAAGAAAGAATTTACAATGTAACACCAAAAAAAAAAAAAAAAGAAACAAACATGGGCTCCAATTTGATGTGTCCTTATTAAACAGACACACATCTGGAACCCTTGTGTTCATGAAGGTACTGAATCAAACTGCTAAATTGTTTCATTTTGTAATTTATTGGATTCCATTCATCCAGAAATCCTCAGTTGAATTTATAGAGCCTATCTTTTCAAAGCATCAGCAATCCTTGAAGACCAAGTTAGCTTTCTACCCACCATGAGCTCAAAAGTAGTTTCAAAGCTACATGGGACCCAAACAAAGAATCTTAAAGTTCAGAAGAAAGCAGTTGAAATGTTATAAATGCAGATTATAAAGTATTAGTTTTGTTCTCTGTCTAGACTTTAAAACTCTGCCCATACCTACTAAGGGGCCTCTCGTATTTTATAAAGATCTGTGATGGTTGAATCTTTTAGGAGACAAAGATTCTGTTTCTTTTTAATCTTGCAACATGGTGCCCCCAAAGAAAAAGTTGCACTAGGATCACCTAAAAACCACTCTGTCATTTACAGATAGAAAGGCAAACCAAGTCTTTCAAGTATATGTTATACTAGAATCTTTTTTTTTTTTTTTTTTGCTTTTTGGAGTGGGGAGGGCAGGGAAATTGGGGTTAAGTGACTTGCTCAAGGTCACATGGCTGGTAAGCGTTAAGTGTCTGACGCAGGATTTGAACTCAGGTTCTCCTGATTCCAGGGCTGGTGCTCTATTCACTGTACCACCTAGCCACCCCTGTTATACTAGAATCTTAAGGGGAAGAATTCTAAATATTCTATTGGTGAATCACTTAAACTCTCTGAGCCTCAGTTTCCTCAGGCAGTAAAACAGGTATAATAACCCTTGTATTCACCTCATAATCTTGTTGTGAAGTTGAAATAAGATGTGAAGTGCTTTAGAACCTTTAAAGTTCTATTTAAATGTTTGTTGTATAGTGCTTTTCAATGGCCCAGACTATTTTGCAAATAGTAGTTGAGCAACATTCATGGAAGAAATTTCCATACACAGATATAAATGAATGAATGAATATACATTTATATACATATTTATACATATACATATTTTACATATACACATGTATATTACATAGACTTCATAGGTAGATGTAAGTATACATATATGTATATTTGGTGTTCTAGACAAAGTTCTAAGACTAAACATAGAGATGATACCCATATCTATATTTTACGTGTGTGTGTATGTGTCACGCATCTCACAATCTTGCTTTCCTTGCTTCCCCAAACCATTTGTCCTGGTTTAATGAAACTTGCTCTTAGGCAGAGGATTAGGTGGGAGGGGAACTCTCAAGAATTAGCACACTATGTGTAATGGTGCCTACCAATAGAGAGCAAGACTGCCCAGAGTGGTCTGAGCTGAAGGAAGACTCCAAATGGGAGGCAGGAAACCATTGCAAGGGAAGTCCTACAATGTTCTTTTTTATGACGATAACACCTTTCACTTGCAAAGCACTTGACAGTTTTCAAAGCTTTCATGTGTACTGCCTTATTGGATCCTTACAACATCACTGTGATGAAACCAGGGAAGGCATAATTATATTTTTCACAGATATCTTTCACTCCTGATGGGAGTGTGATGAAATACTGAACTAATGGTCCATAAGCCTGATCCAGGACCACAGTTCTGATGTTCTTGTTTCCAAAGTTCTGTCTTTTTAAATTTTAAAGTCTGAAAGAAGATTAAGTATTATGTATCCACACATATTGAAACACATTTGTATATGTGTATATGTGTGTGTCTGTATGTATGTGTGTATATGTATGTATGTGTTTAGTCATTCAATCTTGGACCATATTACACCAATGCTGTCCATAGGGTTTTCTTGGCAAAGATACCAGAGTGGTTCGGTATTTCCTTCTCTAGTGGATTAAGACAGCAATGGGGATTTTAAATACATAAATGCATATATGTAGTATGTATACATATGTATACACATGTACTTACATATTGCTATCTATTGATCAAGTATTCCATTTGCAATTCATTTAAGTTCTCTGAGACTCAGTTCCCTCATGTTTTGAACTGGATACAATAAACCTTGTTGTGAGGTTTAAATAAGATTTGAAGTGCTTTGGAACCTTTAAAGCTCTATTAAAATGTCAGTTACATAGTACTTTTCAGTGACCCAGACTATTTTTCAATAATAGCTGAGCAACACTGGTAGAAGTTTCCATACCAGGAGTATTTTACACAGATTTCATATAGAAATATAGATGTATGTTTATACATATATTTAGTATTCTAGACAATGCTCTAAGACTAAATGTAAAGAAGGCACCCATATCTCCATTTTACACACATATGTGTGTCCAGTATATATCTATACACCTACATATGTATGTTTAGATATTATATATGATACTTTATTGTCTTATCCTATATATACACATATGCAGACACACATAAGTTAGAAATGTGTCAGGCATATGTAGATTCCTGACATATAGCTCTCCAATATAAGGGAAAATATATATTCTGAAAAACATATAAAGTACATACACATATGATTTCCTTTAGAGTAGACAGTAGATTCCAAGTATCCATGCTGTTTCCTTCTCCACCCCTTCCAATACTCTCTGGAATTTCTTCCCATTTTCAGTAGCTCTCTTCCTTGTTACTGCCATGTTTCCTTAATTCTACCTCTACTCCTTAAGGTCAGGGACCATATGGCAGACTTCATTATCCCTCTCCCCCTGCCCTCTACCCCCTATAGTGGCATTAACTCAATGTTGGGTCAAAGATTGCTCTGCCAGTTTCCCTGGATGGATAACAAAATTAAAACTACAATCCCTGCTCACAATAAGCTTACCTTCTAACTAGGAAGGTAAAATATACACACCAAAAAAAAAACCAGCTGAAAAATAGAATTAAGTTACATACTGATACATGAGAAATTACAATACATCCCTTCAGGTGGCAGGAACTGTGGCCTATAGGGTTTCTTTGTTTTATTTTTGGAGGCACTGTCCTTTTAATAAGAAGTGGAGCCAGCTCTTTCAGGGTGCCATGAATCCTGTGGGATTGAGTATTAGATTTCCATGGCTGTAAAATGCAATCTGCTACCTTGGATTTGCCTTGGTTGTGGAGTTAAGCCAGCAAGTGATATCATCAATAGGGCCAGCTGCAAGGAGGAGTGGCTGGCCAAGAGGAGTTTGTGTTCCAGAAGAAAGAACAGAAGCATCGTCCTTTCCTCCTCTCTCCCAAGCTAGGAGGGACTGGGCAGAGGGCAGCACTTCTACCCAATGGCAGGGGGACGCTTCAAGAAGTTTCCAGGCTGACAAATGACATGGAGCTCTTCCTGATAGCGAGATGCCAAGCTGATGGAGACAAAGCAGTAGGAAAAGAGAGATCATAGGAAGAGGCACCTTCCAAGTCAGGCGTGTGGAAGGCAGTGCATTTAAGGAGAAATAATTCCAACTGTACTTACAGGATAGTGAACTCTGGGCTTTATGTTATTAGTTACAAGAGGATCTGTGAGTAGGTTCCCTTTTGAAATTAGATCAACGTGCTATCATGGTCCAGAGACCAACAAAATGCTGGACATCATCAGGAAAGATCTCAGGGGAGTGGGGAGGAACAAAGTCACCCTCTCTGATGTCAAGAAATAACTTGGCTGCTCCTAGGGTCCTGTGTGTTATTCCAGTGCCCTTTCCTCAAGAAAGTCAGTAGAGCTAGAGAAAGCCTGGAGTAGGACAACAAAGGGGAATGCATGCCCAGCATCTAGTAGCTGTTTAATAAATATTAGTTGAGGGGCAGCTAGGTGGCTCAGTGAATAGAGCACTAGCCCTGGAGTCAGGAGGACCTGAGTTCAAATCCAGCCTCAGACACTTAACACTTACTGGCCGTGTGACCTTGGGCAAGTCACTTAACCCCAATTGCCCTACCTTCCCCCCTCCAAAATAGCATAAATAACCAAATAAATATTAGTTGAATGAAAGTGTTGCTATAGGAAGACAAAATAAAAATATGACTCCGAAGTAAGAAGGCAAAGGTTGAGTGAAGTAGGGAATGCTCACAGACTGAAGAATATTAAAGGATGTGGGCAGGTTGAACAGGAACCAGTTCAGAAAATACTGGGAAACTGAAATAATAGGGCACTTATTAAAGCTTGAAAGACAAATGAGGCTCTGGACAGATGTGATAAAGTGCCAACCTGGTCGTCTTGCTAGCCCTCACAGGACATGCCATGTCTTACTCTGCCTTTCTTTTTACAGACTGTCCTTGATGCCTGGATACCCGCTTCATACCTGCTCCTTAACAGTACTGGTCTCTTCCAAAGTTCAGTTCAAAAACAACCTACAATCTGAGATCTTTCTTATTCCCCTCCACTTCAAGTAGCCAACTGTGTAATCCTTTGGTATCCACATGTTTCCAAGTAAAAGTTAGGAAGCCAATACGTTGCATGGACCCCCATAGCAAATTTAAGGGAATGAGAACTGCATAAGATGGGCTGGTATGGATGGATTGCAATATGTATCATTGGAGGAAACACTATTAAATCTTCATCAATGAAATCATAGGGACATTCGAATAGGAAGTATTGTTTTACATAGCCACAGTATACTTATGGAATTCCTTGACCTAAGCACAATGATCTATCATGTTGGGAGTGAGAAGAGCTGAATGCCAATCTCACCTCTGTTCCCTAGCTTTGGCAAATTACTCCATTCCTCTGGATTTCAGTTCACTATCTGTAAAATGAAGGTTTTGGACTAAGCTCCCTTTGTAGTGTCCAGATATTATTCTAGTTGACAATAACTGAAAAGGGCAGGGGGGAGGTGTTTCAGATAAATCTATATTACAGATCTTTATTTGAGTTAGTAAGAGAAATTAGGGTGAATTAGAGTGATTTGGAGAATTAGTCCCTAAACTTTATAGTTGACATTAAGGAGAAAAAAAACCCTCACAATGATCATTAATGTCATGATCAAAGACAAAATTTTAGATTGGGAGATGCATAGGTCTAGTCTGGTAATCATTGTGTTCTACAAGTCCTGTCTCCTTAAATTTTAAAGCATGGAAACAGGAAAAATGTCTCTCCCTTCTAACACCCAGAAGAGGGAGAGACAAAGAGGTTCCTCCTTTCTCATCTTGCCTAGCAGTGACAAAGCTGGATTAAAGTAAAATTGGTTTTCTTTCCTTTCCCCCCAAAAGAGAGGGAAGCATAGGGGAAATGGGGATATTAGGTAATAAGGTAACCCCGCAGAAGACCACAATAAAGCCACATAAAATAATGACACAGCATGCTCAGGGAGTGATGCAAGGTCACAATGGAGACATTTCAAGTTTCCAACAAGACTCTACAATGGGTTTTCACATTGCCTCTCCATGTTTCACTTTGCTGTATCCTGTGACAGTCTGAGACCCCTTCATCTAGCCTAGAGGAATACAAAAGACCCAGGGAGTAGCCAGCCCATGGTTTAGTTCTAATGAGCAAAAGCACATGGCATTATTAACTGCTGAGAAGGGGAGCGAAGAGACGATGCAGTTGAATCGTGCAACTCAAAGGAGCTCGTGATGCTGATGGAAAGAGGGACTCCTTTTTCATCTCACTCTGACAAGGTGGAAGGAATTCCACAAACTAGGAGTGTCTGGAGTCAACTGTAAATTGTCTGCCTGGTCATTATTTTGAAGTGTGCAGCATAGAGACAAACAAGAGATCATCTTTGACATGCACCATGGGCCTGCCACAACTTTCCCCTCCCTCTCCTTCCCTCTCCTTCTCCCTTTCCTTCTTATTTCTGTAAACCACTGTCAGCTAGTGTTATAATGAGTTTTGATTATAAGGAGGATTCCAGTTGCAAGACAATTTCTTAATTTCCCCCAAACGACCCTTTCGATATTTGTTTAGAGTGGAAATTTCTTTTGTATGATCTCTATCCAAAATCCACTATTTATAGAAAGCTCAAGAGCCTATAGTTCTCCATCTCCTGTCTCATTTTTATGTTTCCATTTGTTCATCATCAGCCTTTATTGAGTATTCACTGTGTGCTGCCCATTGTACTAAGCTCTGAAGATTTGCAGCTCAGAACCGCCCCCCCCCAAAAAAAAACAACCAAACCATATACTAGAACTATCTGGATGATAGTGAACATTCATTTTATTCATTGAATTTCCATAAATTGGATTCTACTTTGCATGCACACTCTATCAAGCATCTTAGAATAGATTTATGATTGTTTTAAACCTGAAGTTATTGGAGTATGGTCCCATCTTTACTCCTTGAGCTTTATTTTTTAATATTATGAAGTTAATAACCATTGGAAAAATAAATAATATGATAACCCTACAAAATAGGGAGTATAATCTTATATAAACCCTTAGGTTTTAATGTAGAATCAAACATTTTATTCTTTTCATTTTCATAGCATTTCTCTAAGAGCAAGGCAGTTCATAACAGTGGACAGCATCAGAAGATTTGAATTTCTCCAAAACATTCCTCTGTTTTTTATCTTATTTAACTATGACAAAGAAATCTGCTTAGAAGTAAAAACGGGTTTCCTTCCTCAAAATAGAGGGAAGCAGAGAAAACGGTGAAGTTAGGTAATAAGATGACAATGCAGAAGCACTAGGTTAATGGACAGCATACCCACAGAATGATGCCAGGTCACATTAGAAGCATAAAGTGTCAGCCCTGCCCCTTACTAGCCATAAGACCTTAGATACATTGCTGCTTCCTCTCGGAGTCTCAGCTGCTTGTATTTTAAAATGCCAAAATAATAATAATGATAATGATGTCTCTATTTAAATGGTAATAATAGCAATAATAATCTCTGAATTGTTGTAGACCGCAATTAGATAGTCTGTGGTAATTCTTTGAAAAATGTAATGCTTCATATAAGACAAGGAACTGATGTAATCAACAATGCATTTCATTCCCATTTGTCAAAAAGGAAACTGAAGGTCAAATAATATAACTAATTTCACAGAATCATAGAATTTCAGAAAAAGCAGGAGCTCAGTGGTAATTTAGTCTATCGTGCCCACGATCATACAGTGGTGTTATGGCCTCTTTTTCAATCCTGTATATTCCTGCCAGATTAATCAACCTAAAATAAAAAAAACACTGTTTTCTTCATATGAAAAGCCTTCACTAACTCATAACTGGCTATAATAAAATCGACTCCCAAAGCCCTCCACAATCTGATCCCGGTCTGCCTTTTCAATCTCTTGGCTCTCGGTTTTCTACATGGACTTTCTGTGGGTTCACCTGCACAACTCTAAACACACTTTCCATGCTCTCGTTCCTACCTTTATCTTTTTGCTTGTGTTATCCTAATGTTCTCTCTCTTTCCTTAATACAATACTTTCCTTTCTTCAAACATTAGTTCAAGCTTGACTTTTTCCATGAAGCCCTAACTGTCCCACTCACTGTCATCTCCTTTGCTGAGTGTGTTGCCTATATGGTCTCTACTGCTCTTGTACACTTCTATTTAGCCCTCTAGAATCACATGCTGAGAGGTAGGTTGGTGTTGTGTCTAAAGAGGTGGCCTCCAAATGGCGAAGACTTAAGTTCTTCCTTTCTCAGCTGCTGACCGTGTGAACCTAGATGACTCAGTCTCTCAGTGCTTCCAGGTAACTCTCCAAAACTATCAGGTATAGGACAGGCACAGATCTGCAAGACAGTTAGGTTGCTCAGGGGATAGCACATTGGGTCTCTAGTCAAGAAGATCTGAGTTCAAATCTGGTCTCAGACACTTACCAGCTGTGTGATCCTGGGCAAGTCACTTAACTCTGTTTGTATCAGTTCCTCATCTGTCAAATAAGCTGGAGAAAAATGGCAAAACCTTCCAGTATCTTTGCCAAAAACCCCACATGGGGTCATGAAGTCAGACATGACTGAAATGACTCAACAACAAAACAGATGTGTATTGATAGAAGATGTTCCTAACCAGGCATTCCTTACATCCACAAAAAACCACAGTTCTAGTAAAAAAAAAAATTAACTATGTGCACATTGACTGTTTTATTAATTATATTTTTAAGTCTCTTACAGGCAGGAACTCTGTGTGTCTGTATAAATCCCACATACCTAGTATATGTGTGAATACATCCATATATACATATATATCTATGATACATATGTATGAATATATCCCCTACATCTTCCCTTTACCAATGGAAAGTATGTAGAAGCTACTCATTACATTTTTTTTTAGTGAATGAAAGAGTAAAGCAGTATAAACAGTCTGTTTTCTTTTAATAGTAGCCGTACTGGTTTGTTTGGTTTAGAACTGATTTCATGGGTACAGAAAAATCCCAGTGTGGAAACTCTTTTCACCAATGCACATTATCAATGCATCTATAAATGTAATATTTCAGAAAGAAAATTCCCTAGCACAAGTGCTAAAAATCCAATAGCCCTGCCCTTAATTAAAGCTCCTTGAGAACAGGAACATTCTCTTATTTGTTTTTGTTTCCCCTACAGGATCCAGCATAGTGCCTTAAACACAGAAGGTAATCAATAGATATTTGCTGAATGAATGAATGCAATAAAAACCCTATTAGTTGACAAAGTTCTGCTTTCTTTTTTGACCTAGTGAAACACATATAACTATATCCACACATTATACTCTTCTACACAAACGATATGATCAGGTCAGAGTGACCTACCTTGTTCTTTCCTATTTTTGTTCATTCTGGTTTCCCTTTCAGGAATATGCTCCTTGTGAGCTATTCTCCCTCTTAAATCATGAATGTTATATGTATATATGTGTGTATACATGTTTATATCTGCATATAATATATTTATACGTATACATATATGCATATACATATATGCATATGTGTATGCCTGCCTCTCTCTCTCCCTCTCATAGGAGGCAGCTAGGTCACTCAGTGGATAGGGTGCTGGGCCTGGAGTCAAGGAGACCTGAGTTCAAATCCAGCCTCAGACACTTATTAGCTGTATGACCCAGGGCAAGTTGCTTAACTTCTAGTTGCTTTAATCTACTAGAAAACGGCAAGCCACTCTATATCTTAGACAAGAAAAACCCATGGACAGTATTGGCATGATATGGTCCATAGGGTCACAAAGAATCAGACACGGCTGAATGACTGAACAACAAATATCTATATCTATATGCATATATAATATATACATATATAATATTAAAATAGCTATGCAACATATCATACACAAATTATATATACAACTGAATGACTAAACAACAAATATCTATATGTATATATAATATTTATATATTATAATAGCTATGCAATATCATAAACAAATTATATATTTTATATATATACAGCTGAATGACTGAACAACAAATATCTATATGTATATATCATATATACATATATAATATTATAATAGCTATGCAATATATCATAAACAAATTATATATTATATATACGGCTGAATGACTGAACAACAAATATCTATATCTATATGTATATATCATATATACATATATAATACTATAATAGCTATGCAATATATCACATACAGATTATATATATTATAGTATGCATGTACAAAGTTATACTCATATGGTACCTATGCATACATGTACATGTGATATATAGTATGGCCTAAAGGAAAGAGAACTTACTTCCAAGCCAGGAGACCTGGATTCAATTGTTGCCTCTTACATGTCCTGGCCACGGGACCCTGGGCGAGTGAGTTGACCTCTTAGTACTCTATTCACCTCTTAAAAAGTCAATAAGTTGGTGAGAAGGTACAAATCTTCACTGGCAGAGAGGACATCGTTCTCCAGGAGGTCCCTTTGGTTAATGAAATCACAGGTCCAGCCCCTATCTCTAGCCAACTATGTTACATCCACAGACACACAGGCATTTATTTCTAATCCAGGGTATTAAGATAGTCACTGTCAATAATTCATGATGAATCCTATTATCAGACATTTTCACCCACAAGAAAGAGACTAAACTAAGTTCCCCTATGAAGGAATTCTGGGCCATCCCTAGAGGGGAAACACTAATGTCCTGTATTAATATTTTGGCTGGAGCTAAATATGACATGGGTTTCCAGTGGAGTCTAAATCCACACTTTCATGTATTTGTATATCTGCCCAGTGGAATGCTACAGCTCAATTACTTGTATCACATCAGTTCTTCCACACAAGGGAGTTTCTATCTTTTTCTGACTCCAGCACAGGCAAAAAAAGTAATGCCTAAAGCACATGAAATTGCCGACAGTCATACATATTGACGCATCAAGCAAGAGTTTGACTGAAACTCACAAAAGCAAGGAAATTCAGAGTTAAGGTTAAAATTCATTACTTAATCCACCCGATGGTGCCCTGCAGGGATCTCTAAACAGTGGGTTAGCTCGCATCCCATCTGTGCAGAAATCCCAGGATGAGAATGCCGAGTGAGAGATAGAGTTCTACGGTTCTTTTTGGCATTTCCTTGTTGTGGTGAGTCTCGAGGAGGTAAGGCTTTCTTTTTTTCCATATTTTTGGGGGTAGTTTAATCAGCATTTAATGCTGCTCCTGGGAAAGCTAATAGAATTGCCTTGGGGACTTGAACAACATCCCAGTGTGTGCTGCATAAATTTTCTTTAGCTGCAGGTGAACAAAAAGTTATGTCAAAGTGAGGGAATAAAAAAGGTAACAGCTGCTGAATCCTGGTTGCCAGCCCAAGGAGACTTAGTACGCTTGTTACAAGCTGATCGGCAAATTCTTAACCTCTTCTGACCTGTAAAGATAAGAGAGAAAATACTGAACCCTGATTTTGGGAGGAGGTAGAAGTTGAGGGCTTGGGTGAGTAGGGCGAGAGGAAATGTGCCTTCCATAGTTTGGGAAAAAATTCTGTTATTTGTCAAAAAGAATAGTCAGATAGTAAAAAAAATAAATTGAAAGAAACTCAGATAGAAAAGGTCTGAATGCTGGGAATGTAATTTTACAAGACTCATTCCCTTTACTCTCTGTTTTCCTCCTTGAAGGAGATAACTCGATTTTATACTTTACTGTCTTATTAACAGAATGCGTTTTGGAAGCCTGCCACTGCTAACAGTATCAGAAGGATTTAAGGCTGCTGAAATACAGTTGAAGATTCAATTCTGCTGACTTCAGCTCTGGTTTAGAGTAAAAACTAACCATAGATTAAGTGTTTAGCACCAGATATTGCCGCGTCATAAATACTCACGTCTATTTCTGTTTTCGACAGCTCTCTGTGGGCTGCCGGGCCTGTGGGGTGCACAATACCCTCACTCTGTATGAGGCTTTTCACTATATAGCTCCCCCTTATATAACTCTTTTCATATACCCCAGGCCCTGCTCGGCTGTGCAATTCATTATTGACTCCCTCATGCACTCCGCCATAACAAACACTGGGTTACTGAGAAGAGCCTTCTAGAGAGGGGAAGCCTGTATTTCCTTTCCGACAATATTTAATCTCATAGCAGCACTGACTAATAAAAGCAGAAGATCAATACAAAGCTGTATTGCCAGGATGAGAATTTACTAACATAGTCATTCATATCACAAGAACATCTGGTTAAAGCTTCAGGGCTCCCTTACTTTCTTACTTATGATTTTATAGGTCTCCCTAGACTCCTTTTTGGGATTTTAGCAGGCATTTATAGCAGGCTGGACATTTTAATCTTTTTAATGTGGTTATCTGATCTACACTTGGCTTTCTCATAGTGACTGGTCATCTTCTCTGCTTCTCACTTATTGCAATTGAATCAAGTTATGATAAGCTCACACAGTAATTGCCCCTCATCCTAAACTGGTGTAACCTAATGTAAGTGGCCTCCTGAGCAGCTATTTATGGTCATTTCTGCAAGACACCGTCTTTAAAACTTTGCCATTTAGTGGCTTCTACCCATCCCCATGACTTGGAATAGATAGGGAGTGTTATAAATCAGAGAGCACAAGCCTTTGGGTATAGTCTTTTCATATGAAACATTTCTGAGTTCCAGAGGTATAAGCAGAATATTAGTAGTTTGTCTTAGATTCTCAACCAGTTTGATATGTATGAAGCAAATGGTTACTTCAGGAAACAAAAAGATGAGAGGTCAAACTTTTTTATACCTGGAATGGTATCATAGTCAGTCAATAAACACTTATTTTTTTTTGAGGCTTATTATGTACCAGTCACTGTGCTAAGCTGGAATGGACTTCAGTGATTACCTTAGTCTAACTATTTTATTTTACAAATAAGAAAACTGAGTCCCAGAGAGGCAAGGTGGCTTCTCCTCCCAACTCTAATTCTAAGGTCATGCAAGTAGTAAGTCTCAGAGTTGGGAACTGAACTCATGTCCTTTGATTCTAAGTTGGCCATGCCTTTAGTGCCCAATGTTAGTTGGTTGAATGGACATATTCCCATAACATCCAAAAGATCAAAACTTAAAGCTAGCAAAACAGATCAGAGTGGGCCCTACTTCTGTCTGGTATCATTACTTCTACAAGCCAGACTCCCAAGCTTCCCCAGATATTTGCCATTCCTCTTTTGTCAAGTGTCTCATGGTGAGGAAACAATTACCACCCTGGGTATTGCCTGCCAAAAGGCACATGGTACCCAGATGCCAAATACTGGAGCAAGTCTGCTTGATGTGTTCTCTACCGCTCAACATAATATCTTTGTTCTTGGAATTTCCTGCAGCTGTCTGTCTATTTTACTGGTAAGGAATTGGTTGGTCGGTTGTTGTCCTTCATTCTCAAAGAGAACCAAAATGCCATCACTCTACTAGAATCAAGTTTCAACATGTTTCCCACTCTGGCTGATGGTTCAGTTGAAAGAGACCTAGACTTGTAGTCAGAAGACATGGACTCCAGCCTTGACTCTAGCATGGCATTGGGGAGCCCAAGGCTCCTCATCTGAAAAGTGGGGATAATGTCTGCCCTACGTACCTTATAGAGGTGTTCTATCATATGGAGTAATCTATCTGCTGTCTCTTTGTAAACCATAGACTGTCTGACAAATATGTAATTATTGAGCAAGCTTTTCCTGTTGTTCTAGTGGCTTCCTGACATGTCTAACATCCTGTTAATCTATAAAGGACAATGTTCTCTCTAAAAGATTGAATGTAGCACTATAGAGGCAGTTACCAGCTCATTTGATGAAAAATGTAACCAGGTGAAGGTTATAAATTAAAATACTTCTATCAGGAACTGGATTTGTGTGGGGACTGAAAAATATTATCGAAAGCAAGTGATGATGGAATGGCTAATTTATAAAGCACAGACTCATCCCCCGCCCCCAACCCAACCCTCCCCTGGAAATGTTATGTCATGCCGGACTGGGGCTTTAAAAGTGTCTATCATAGATAGTCACAAATTCTGATGCTACACTTCAGATGTCAGTTATAGTCCATAGCCCACCTACCACTGTTGAAATAAGAAGCTCCTACTTATTTCACAAGATATGGACTGCCAGTGATCCACGGATAAATGACTTACATTAATCCCTTAACACAGACCTCATTTGTGAAGAAATCGAAATTGTTTTAACTTGATTTCCTTTGTTCTTTTCTCAGACAAACCAATGTAGTAACACACACACACACACACACAATTTCCCCCACTCACATAGCACCATGGAATGGCTATGAAAAAAAACTACCTTCTCCTGTTTCTGTAGGTCAAATAAAATTGATAGTGTATTCACTGCAGATGGGATGGCTTTGTCATGCATCAGTTCACAAAATTGGCTGCTTGGCACCGAAGATGATTTAAGTAAAACTGAAGTAATTTTCAAAATTGAAACTTAAGCTGTTTAGTGACATGAGCCAAGAACCGTTTGTCTTTGGGCCCCCAACACTTCCTTGGCTCCCATTAGCAGTTCAACTGTTTTCCAGTCGCATCAATTAGCTCAATTGTACGAGACAGGAAGGAAGAATGGATAGAGGAGGACTGTGGGGCTCCAGTCGGACTCTCTTCTCTCTGAGACATTCTGTCTGCTGGAAAGAGTAACCTGCCTAATGCAAGCATGACTTTGAAGGAATACCCTTGGTTGTAAAATGAAGGGTCTGGCCCAACACCCAGTAGTCAAGTGGTCCCCAGCTGTGTGCACCGCAGATGACTCAGGAGCTGGCTCCAAGGCCTCCTCATGGATTCACTGGGTGAGGCCAGTCAGGAGCAGAAGTGAAGGTCATAGAGAGCTCCTGGGAAAAGAGAGACAGGATCTGTTTCACTAGTGGAGAACAAACTCAAATGGGGCCTCTCTTGTTCTGCAATCTATCATAAGCATTGAACAATCAAACTGGAAAAACTATTAAAGATCAGCTGGTTCAGCTTTCTCATTTTACACATGGGGAAACTGAGGTACAGGCAGGGAAAATTATTTACCTCATACCACCTCCACCCCCTTCAGACTCTGTCCAGGCATTTGGATGACAACATATTCCCCTTGGAAGAGGGAGCAATCCCTACAGCAGCTGCACCCAGGAGGCCAACAGATCTTCACCCAGCAGCTGGTAGGCTTCCTTTCAGCTGGATGGGGCCTCAGGACACCTTCAGTGTCAAAGCAAGGAATGCAAGTATAGAATTTCCAGCCACTAGAACTTGACAAGGGCTTCCAAAGACTGACTCACCATTACACAAATAACACAGGGAAGGATTTTCTTTTCATCCAATGAACACATTGTCCCCATTCCTTTTGTATATGAAGGAAAAAAAAAACGGCTGACTCTTATTCTGTGGTAGTTTCTTTCAGGGTTTTATGCACCTGAGGTAATTGTAACAGATAAATTCTATTTAAAAAAACAAACAAGCAGAGGAACTTTCAAGAAAATCAGAAGAAGAAGATAATCTGGAGCCCTTTTATCACACTCATGGTGGGCAACAAGACTAGTACCCACTTTATATAGTACCCCAGCTATTATTGAAGGATGTTATATTATGTTTTTAGATATGATAAAAATACATTTAGTGGGAGCCATGGTTTTACCCCCAACATGTAACTTAATCCAAGTAATATTGGTCAGTTTATTCTAGAATTCCACTGATTTTCTTTAGGTTTTGTTTTGTTTTTTGTTTGCTAACACCCACAAAATTTTAATCTGGTGTGACATAGGGAAAGATGATCTTGCCCTATCTCCCAGGATTATTGTGAAGGCAAAATAAGTTAATATTTATTTGTAAAGTGTTTTGCAAGCCTCAAAGTGCCATATAAAAGCTAGGCAACATTATTGTTATTCCAACTTTACTTTCTATGAGTTGGAGAGATTTAAAGTTGATTTGTGTGTGTCTATAATATGTTTTTAATTCACCTTTCCCAAGATTAACTCAATAGTTCAGTGGATGGATGTCAGTGTCTTCTTCTGTGAGCTCACAAGAATATTCTCCATGTTAACATTTTCCTTGGGACCAGACACTAGTCTGGGGTACTGAGTACCTCATCAGAAATCAGACTCCTAGAGCAAGAATATAGTGGGCTTTTCCCAACAGCATCTAGTCTCAGGACTTACTTCCCAAGATAAATTACTCAAAATAATGGACAATAAATAATATATCCTCAATAGGAAAACCCTAACAACATTCAAGGGCACTTTGTGGGGGAGGCGTTTGGTTGGGTGGGGGTGCACACTGAATATCCTTTGCTGTGATCTGGGCCAATGCTTATTACAAATTCAAATCCTATCTATATATTGTTCCTAGCTCTTTTGTGTCATCAGGAAATTAAAGTTTGCAGCTGGCCCCTTCATCCTGACTAATCATGCAAGCATGAAACCCTTAAAGGTCCCCTCAGTGGTCCCTGCAGGGGCCCCACTCACCACTTCTGGGCTGAGGGACATTGTTCTTCCTCGGAGCTACTCTACCCATTTCTGTTCTAAGCTCCCGCTGTTTTTAGCCTCAGCAGCCGACTGTCATGTGGCACTTTGTTACAGCCTGGCCCAAATTCCAATGTAACAGGGTCCATCCCCTGTAACCCATTTGGGAAGGTGATGAGGTGAACCAGGAAACTACTCTAACTTTGCTCTAGGGCAGGCACACATTGGCCGGGTGTGGGCCTCCTGGGAAATTAATTATGGGGCCCAGGGATCAGAGTCCCACAGCACACACTGGCTTTGCTATGGTTTCTCAGGCCACCTGATGGTAATGAGATAGCTCTATACGGGCTGCAGCCGGGCAGCCCCTACTTTGCCAGGGCCTCTGAAATTGATCAGACACACCATAGGACCTGAAGT
Organism: Petaurus breviceps papuanus; assembly: GCF_028583685.1. Taxonomy (NCBI): domain Eukaryota; kingdom Metazoa; phylum Chordata; class Mammalia; order Diprotodontia; family Petauridae; genus Petaurus; species Petaurus breviceps. Next base: position 40,274,266 of record NW_027186304.1, on the reverse strand, counting down.
TTCCTCCCTGGTACCTTAATATCCGGTGTCGTTGACACCTGGTTTCTGAGATCCCTTGAATTAGAATCTCGTTAGGTTACTTCCTGACTCGACCTCTTAAATGTGCCTGACCCCAAGTTCACACCCACTATGCCTGGGTTAAAAAACAAATCCGTAATCTTGACTTCTAAGATTTCATTTCCCAGCCCCCTGTGTTCACTGACTTTCTCCCCGTTTCTCCCTGTGGTATCAAGCTTTTGGAGGGGAACTGAGAAGTTCTACTTTCTTCTGCCTTGCTTATGCTCCTTTTTGACATTTTCACCAGCATTTCATTATCTTCTGTTGCTTTTAGACTGTGCTGTGGAAAAAGAACTTAATGTTCTTTGCTTTCAGGCTTCTATATAGTTATTAGTGTCTTTTTTTCTTCTTTGATGATTGGATTTGTTTTGTCATCTCTGAGGTCTGAGGTACTCCTGCAGTTTTAATACATTGGAAACTGAAAATGCATTATACATATATGTATATATATATGTGTGTGTGTGTGTATACACACACACACACACACACACACACATTATCATAAGCATTCTTTCATCTGACGGGCCAGAGAAAGCTGGCATTTTAAAAAGTTTATTTACCACATATATATGTATATGCTATATACGTCTGGTATATATGTGTGCACAATTGTCATATATCTATTTTAAAATACCATTACCCTTTATGTTTACCATATGGGACATTATTTGATGGATACAAATTCTTTTTCCATATCTCCTACAAAGTAGGAACCATTTTATTAAATAGGACTCCATCCATTTCTTGACCTTGGTATTTTTTTAAGAGACGGTACTTTGTGTTTTGTAGCTGTTGAAATTGATCCCTTTTATACCTAATATAATCTTATAATGACAACACCCAGGCTACATTATTTGAAGAATGAAGATTATGGCAGACGAATGTATAAGTCTTTAATACCATATTATATATTTATCTGGTTTCTGAAATGAGTGGAGGGCTGAGACTGGAGAGGAGGGAGGGTGGACTGTGTCACAGCGGTGAGGACCCTGTGGCCTCAAGGCTACATGTGACCCTCAAAAGCCTCAAATGTGACCCTTTGACTGAATCCCAACTTCACTTCCATATTTGTTCTGTGAAGTTTGGATTCAGTCAAAGGGCCACACTTGAGGACCTGAAGGACCACATGTGACCTGGATGCCACAGGTTCCCTACCCCTGGAAGGCATTAATCACCAATCATAGACGTGGCCCTCTCTAACTCAGGTTCAGGATTCCTGAAGATAGGTGTAAGCTGAGCTACACAAGCTTCAGAAAGACACCCCTTACTCACACTACCTTCTATTACCACCACCACACAATTTTCCACTTGAGGTAACAATTTTGGTGAGATTTTCTTTATAGAATTCATTAAAGAGTCTGCAAAGAAATCCATCATATGTAACTACTAAGAGAATCACACACCTAGTACTACAAAAACCATTGCCAGAACACTAATTGCTCTGCATATGTGGGAAAGACAACACACTGGCCCTCAGATACCAAATCTCTAAGGGAGGTGCTTGTTTCATTCCAATCAAAGACTTGTTTCAATTCCAGTTGATCCAGTCAGATGAATGCAATGCTAAGGGTGCTGGTCCTGGGTGAGAAAGTCTGTGACTTATGCCGAGGGCACCAGGCAATAATTCACTCTCACCTCGAATGCTCATGTACAGAAAGTAAGCTCTGACCATCTGGAGAGGGAGTGGGCGCTACCTCTGTCCTTGAGTACAACATAAGGTGATACAGCTGTGATCATTCTAGTCTAGGATTCCTGTGGAAGACACACAAAAAGAGGAAATCCCATCTCTTCATTCCAGACTTAAGACCCTGTGCTTTATGTGATTTTACTGGTCTTCTCCCGTAATTCATGAACTATTACTCTTCAGATAAAGTTACTGGAGGTAGGCAAGTGAAAAGGGTGATTCTGCTAGAATGCCTCAGTTTCCTAAACGGTAAAAATAAGAATAATACCAACACCTTCCTCCCAGGGTTATTGTGAAGATAAAATGAGATATTAATTGTAAAGTGGTCAATATAGTGCTTGGCACATAGTAGGAGCTTAATAAGTGCTTATTTCCTTTCTTGCCTTCCTCTTCCCCCTACCCATTCTTCCAGATGCTTAGTGAGATAAATATGTAAAATGCTTTACAAACCTTAAAGCATTATAGAAATGTTAGTTACTTAGGTGGATGAGTATAGGGAAATAGAGAGATGTATTTCGAGTCAGGAAGATCTGAGTTTAAATTCAGTCTCAGACACTTCTGAGTGTGTGACTGTGGGCAAATAATTTAATCACTCTCTGCCTCAGTTTTATAATATTTGCAAAGCTCTTTCTTTGCAAACTTTAAAGTGCTTTAGAAATGATATCATCATCATCATCATCATCATCATCATCATCATCATCATCATCAT
>NW_027186304.1:40267243-40271806 GCF_028583685.1 Petaurus breviceps papuanus | reverse complement strand
ATCATCATCATCATCATCATCATCATCATCATCATCATCATCATCATCGTTATTGTTGTTATCCCTCCCACTGCATCTACCACCCACCAATATGGCATCCTAACTCTGCCCTCCCTCCAGCTTCTCCTCCCTCCTACCAAGACTTACCTTGCCTTAGAACAATAGAATCAGAAGGAACCTTAAAGGCAATTTATTTTACCCCATCATTTGATACGTCCAGAATAGATCAAGTGACTTATAAGCTTAGCAAATATTAGAGACAAAACTAAAATTTTGTTCTCCAGAGTTCTAGTTCAGTGTTCTTTCCAATCATCACCTTGTCTCACCTTTTTCTCTGTGATAGCTGATCCAGGGAACTGAATTAGGAGTTTCAGCAAGAGCAGGTTAGAGAATCATATAACATTAGTGTGTAAAGGGACCTTGGGGATCATATAGTCCAACCCCCCCCCCCATACACACACTTTACCAATATGGAAACTAGAGCACAATAAAGGGAAGTGATTTGCCAAGGCTGCTCAGACAGTTAGTGTACCACAGGATTATAACTCCAAAGAGGGAGGAGACCTTCAAGAACATCTGCTGTAGCCCCTCAATTTACAGGTGAGGAAACTGAGACTGAGAAAGGTTAAGTAAATTTTTAAAGTTTTCATAGAGAGTAAGTGATAAATGTGGAATTTGGACCAAAAGAACCAGTGCCCCTTGTATCCAAAAGGGACATGCCTGGCAGAGTTTTCTGATGCCCAGTTTAGGGTTCTTCCTTCTACCCCAAGCTACCTTGTAGAAAACCAACTGCCTTAACTCAAAGGGAGATGGGGAGGATATAGCACCTACTATGTGTCAGGCTGGGCTAAGTATTTTTTATAAACATCATCTCCTTTGATCTTCATAACAACCCAGTGGCATAGATGCTATTATATTATAGTTGAAGAAACCAAGGCAATCATAGGTTAAGTGAAGTGACCAGGGTCACAGAATTAGCTTCTGTGGCTGGATTTGAATTCAAGTCTTCCTGATTCCAGGCCAAATGCTCTATGCCCTGCACCACCAGCTACCTCTTTCTCAAACTAGGGACTTTTATATTGGACTCTCAATCCTACATTGGAACAGTGGGGAAGGCCTATTGAAATTGATGTGTCTTTCAGCACCTTTAATGATAGTAGGGGCTGGCCATCTACCCTGCCTAGTGTTAGTGTTAGTGCTTGTGTGTGTGTGTGTGTGTGTGTGTGTGTGTGTGTTTATCCTCTGACTTTGGGATATATCATGGTAATGTTTCTTGGTCTTGGCCATAAAATCTTTTTTCCCTTTCTCCTACCATTTCACTCAATCCAGAGTAGTAGAGGCAGCTCCATTCAAAAGGGAGCCAGCATGACCTCAAGGTTAGCACACAGTAACAAAACAGGGAAACAATTGCTGAAACAGCTGAAGGATGTCTGAGACAAGGCTGAGCTAAGCAATGATAGCTGAAGACGTGGGCTTCACAGGCACGTGAGAAGCTATGGCAACTACAGTTGCAAGTGAAAGCTGTGGAGATCTCTCTGGGGAACAGTAGCAGAGAGAAAGCCCCAGAGTCTTTTTCCCCTGCCAGGGTTTTGTTTGCACCTCAGGGATGGGGACCATTTGGCTCATTCTCCAAACATGTGGGACATATGATGCAGCCCTGAACTTGCCTGGGAAAAAATGTGTCCCAAACCCTAGAATCAGATCAAGACAAATTGAGTGCCAGTGGCAGACTCCCAAGTGGGCTGTTCGACAAGGCACTTAGTTAAGTCTCCAATTTAAATGTGAACAAATGAAAACTTATATTTGGGAACTGGTCTCTTTGGGACTTTGCTTCCTATCTGAAACTCTACTTAATATTTGGGGAGGAATGTCCTCTGAGGAATCCCTAAGCGGCGGACTTGGGGACGATGCCCTTCTTATCTCCTTTTCAACTGTCAGGATGCCTTGGCCTTATCAGGGACCACTGAGTTAAACACGACCTATCTAGGAACCAGCTTGTCCCACTTGCTTACCTATTTGTTCCAGCCAGTTAATCACAGTGACCCTCTCTGGGCCTTAACAAAGCCCCTCCTTTGTAGTCACTGCCATTTCTACAGAATCAAGTCTCTTGATAATCCAGAGGCTCAATGTGACCAGCTGAGCAGTCAAGGCACAGAGCAATCTTGCCCACTTGAGTAACAGGAGTTTCTCATTCAAATGTGAAGAATGAGGTTTTAGATTGTGATTGTACATTGTACGGGAGTCCAGAGCTCAAGGCAAATCACATTGTATTCCCTAATTTTATTGATATGGATGTTTGTAGAAAATGAATTTTAAAGGCACCATGATGCCATCAAGTTCATGACCCTGTAATGTCCAGTTCTCTCCTTTCCTCCTCCCCCTGCCCCCCCACTTCCCGCCCCAGCAAATTCCAGGACTGAGATTAATGGCATCCTCTACTGAGTTTTCACGCCCACCTCCTCTCCTGGTTTTTTTTTTTTTTTGAGGGGGGTTCTTCTAAGATTCGCTTTAAGTTGTTGGAAAAAATAGTCATGTTCCAATCTGACCTTGTTCTCTAAAAAATAGCAAATGGTTCTTCTTAGGCCAAAAAGCATATAAATAAAATGTTTAGTTCTATTCACATTCTGACTCTAGCCTATCTTTGCTGGTTCCAACAACTCACACAACCCCACTCCAAATGCAGATTTTTATTTCAGTCAAATTGCTATTTCTTCTTTGTCCCTGACATTCCATATCTTATCACCACACCTTTGTACAAGCTGTAACCTATGCCTGGGATGCCCTCCCTCTTTACTTCTTCTTCTTGAAAGCTCTCTTTAAGGTAGAGTTCTGAGAGACCTTTCCTGATTCTCCTAAATATTCGTGCTCTCTTTCAGACAACTGCTTTATATTTATTTTGCATATATTTTTCCTACCTATGACACATATAGATTGTGTGACCCTGAGCAAGATATCAAACCTCTCAGAGCCCTAGGCAATTCTCTAAAAGACTGTAAATTGCAGAAAAGTTACTGATCTGCAATGATAGATGTAGTTGCTTATCTATCTCACACCAAATAAATTACAGATTCAATCAATCAATAAGCATTTATTAAGCACTATGTGCCAAAGACTGTGCTAAGTGCTAGGAATGCAAAAAGAAGCAAAATGTGCCAGAGCTCAAACTGTACTATTAAGAGGTAATCAGAAAAGCAATCTGGTACTAGGTAAGAAATAGAGTGGTGGATCCGTGGAATAGATTAGGTACACAGTACATAGTAATAAATGACCATAGCAATCTAATGTTTGATAAATCTAAAGACCCAAGCTTTTAGGATAAAAACTCACTATTTAACAAAAACTGCTGGGGAAACGGGAAAGCAGTATGGCAGAAATTATGTATAGACCAACATCTTACACCGTATACCAAGATAGGGTCAAAACAGGAACATGATTTAGACATAAAGGGATGCCATAAACAAATTAGGAAAGCAAGGAATAGTTTACCTGTCAGATCTATGGAGAAGGTAAGAATTTATGACCAAATGAGAGATAGAGAGCACTACAAAATGTAAAATTACTAATTTTGATTATATTAATTTAAAAAGGTTTTGTGTGAACAAAACAACATATGCAGTCAAGATTAGAAGAAAAGCAGAAAGCTAGGGGAAAATGTTTACAGCAAGTATCTCTGATAAAGTTCTCATTTCTAAAATATATAGAAAATGGAGTCAAATTTATAAGAATACATTATTCCCTAATTGATCAAAAGAGATGAACAGGCAATTTTCAGAAGAAGAAATCAAAACTATAGCCATAGGAAAAAATGCTCTAAATCACTTTTGATTAGAGAAATGAAAATTAAAACAACACTAAGGTACCATCTCACTTCTATCAAATTAGCTAATATGAAAGAAAAGAAAAATGATAAATGTTGGAGATGTGGGAAAATTGGGACACTCATGCACTGTTGGTTGAGTTGTGAACTAATCCAACCACTCTAGAGAGTAATTTGGAACTCTGCCCAAATGGTATCCCAAAGAGCTTTGGGTTTGTTTTTTTTTTAAGGAGAAAAGGACTAGTATGTACAAAAATACAGACAAAATTTGGGTTTTTGTTTTGTTTTGGTTTTTTGTGGTGGCAAAGAATTGGAAATTGAAAGGATGTCCATCAATTGGGGAATGGCTGAACAAGTTGTGGTATATGAATGCTACTGGGCTATAAGAAATGATAAGCAAGATGATTTCAAAAAAAATCAGAAAGACTTACATGAATTGATGCGAAATGAAGTTAGCAGAACCAGCAGAACATTGTACACAGTAACAGTGACATTGTATGATGACCAGTTGTGAATGAGTCAAGTATTCTCAGCAATACCATGATGCAAAATAATCCCAAAGGACTCAAGATGAAAAATGCTATCCACCTCCAGAGAAAAAAAACTGATGGAGTTGAATGTAGATTGAAACAAACTGTTTTTCACCTTTTTCCTTTTTTTCACAACATTACTAATATGGAAATATCTTACTGTCTCAGGGAGAGGGGAGGAGAGAGAGAGAGAGAGAGAGAGAGAGAGAGAGAGAG
>NW_027186304.1:40229421-40262243 GCF_028583685.1 Petaurus breviceps papuanus | reverse complement strand
CTCCCTGTCTCTCTCTCTCTCTCTCTCTCTCTCTCTCTCTCTCTCTCTCTTCCAACGCCCCTATTTCCAAATAGGCTCACCTCCCTCACAAAAGCAGACATCTTCATTACTGAATCCTGGAGGAGGCCACCTAATTTGTCCTCTCCCTGTATCTCTTAACTTTGGCCCTTGGCATTCAGACAATTCTTCTATTCTCAGGATACTTTCTGCTGAACTTCCTGTCTATATAAATGCGCTTTGGGGAGTCTCTTGCTCCTCTAGCCTGCTTCTTCCTTCTCCCAGAGCTTCCCTTTCCCTTTCCTTGCTGAGCAATTATTCTTATTAATTATTCCAGCTAGCAGTAATTATCAGCAGCACGTGCCCCCAGCCACATTAATAACAGAGATCTCTAGGACACTGAGGAATCAGCTGGGAAGCTACGCTCTGCCTTTTGAATTGTCTGGCATGGAAAGTTATCCTCTTTGCTCCACCCTCTCCCCCCGCCTTGCCTCTGCCTTGCTATTATCAGTCCCCAGTTGCTACATTTTCCAGCCCTGTTTGATGGCGTGATAAAACAGGGCCAGTGTATTCTTGACCTGTGTGGCTAGAAGCTAGAAGCAGATATCATGGCATTTGAAGCATCTGACCCACTAGTGCAGATTGAAAGCTGTCACTGAACAGGCTTCAAAGTGAAGTCCTGGGCATCCCTGAACACTCTATTAATTTCTTCCCCCACCCCACCCCCCCAGTTACTGTGGTTTTTAATTTATATTTGTTCCTGCAGTTTCTGCTAGTTGCTCATTTGTCTTGGCTGTCACTCGTAAATACCCCAAGTTCTCCATAGCAGGTCATTGGTGAATTTAAAATAATATCCTCATTTTATTGAAAACGAAAGAAACCATCAGCATTGCTCAAATGAAAACTCAGCAAAATCAGATAATTAAAGAAGAATTTCTTTTCTCACCACATACAAATTTCACTAATAGCCTCATGAAAGTCAGATGACTAGCCAACACCCTTCAAACATCATTTAGAGAAGGTAAAACTATCGATGGGTAATCAATTGTGGGGGAGTTGTTAAACCTGGAATGGAAGGATGCATACCCCTTTCAAAGAGAACTTTGTGTTGTGTATTATGAGAAATGAGAAAGAAAATATTTCCTTAGCAGATCCTTCTCGCTGAGTATTTGGAAGTCACCACCTGCCTGCTGGAGCCTTCCTTTTTAAGTCCAACAGAAGTAAGAGTGAAATATTTGATGATAGTGTCATCCCCAGATTCTTGTAATAGCAAGCCATCAGCAAGTTTCTAGAGGGGCTGCAATTTTAGGTGCTAATTGGCTGACATTACAACAAAGATCTTGTTACTAAGCCACAACCGACCACATGTGGCATGGGTAAGAATCAAGTGGATGAAAGTTTGAAGTCTTGTCAAAGTGTTACCTCCACCCATGGGTGACAACTGAGCATCAGGAGAAAGAGGAGAAGGGGGAAGACAGAGACACAGAGAGACAGCAGAGAGAGAGGAAGAGAGGGAGACAGAATGAAATGAGATGGGAAAAGAGAGGGGGGAAGGGAAGGGAAGGGAAAGACAGAAAGAATGAGAAGGGGAGAGAGGGACAGAGAAAGAGAGAGAGACAAAGAGGAGAGGTGAGAGACAGAGAGGATACAGAGAGGAAGGGAAGGAGACAGAATGAGAGAATGAGAAGAGGAGAGAGAGAGAGAGAGAGAGAGAGAGAGAGAGAGAGAGAGAGAGAGAGAGAGAGAGAGAGAGAGAGAGAGAGAGAGAGAGTTTAAGTCAAAACAAGAAGGTGGGATAAATAAGAAGTGGGACATGTGAAGCAACTTTCAAGAAGATGTGAGTTAAGGAATGACACCACATCTCATTTAAAGATGCTACAAAGTGCTAAAATAGAAGTGTCCTCACTCAGGCATATACAAGCTTCAAGCCACAAAACTGGTGCTTAATTGTTGAGGCCAGTGGTAAAAATTCAGCCCTTTGCAAATTTATTTAATTTAAATAAGCTTCTCCAACATTGGGGGAATGTGTTCTCTCAGTGTGCTTCATTAGTGTAGCTTACACCACAAAACTGGCTGTATTGAGAAAGATTACACCATTATCAAATAATTAGGAATGCCTTAGCAGGTGCATACACTTACCTTAGTAATTAAACCCTTGTTAAAACACCAAAATCCAGAGACTTTAAATGGTTACAGCATCCCAGAGGATGTAGCCCAGAAAGTTATTCTATAAGGTAGCTGTCATTGGGGAATGGCGATATTGAGCAGAGACTCTTGTCCTCATGGGATGCTTACAAAGCACATCTGCGCACATCATGAGATGCAATAAAAATTGCAATGACAATGCTAGACAAACACCTACTGCACGAGAAATGAGGCAAGCCAAGTGCAAGCCTGTCTGGAATCAGGTCCTGTGCAACGGAGCCTTCCTAGGGCCATTGTCTCAACCGCGTACCATCAGACAAGAGGTGGATGGAGTGATCCAAACTCAAAATAGCTCTTCTTACCCTTCAGGTCTAAGCCAGCTCACACCAAGCTACCATCGAGGGGTATTCCTAAACCTTTGATAGCCTCTGAAAACTTCCTGTGGCAAAATGTCTTTATCATCTAATATTTTTGAGGACCTGGCTAGTGTGGAATATGACAAAGCCACCACAGAGCCAGTATTTGAGTGTTGTTTCCTAAAAAGCAGGTTGCCAAAGTTACAAATAATCTGAATAATTACAAATGGCATTCATTTAGTTGGTGTGTAGATGCCCACAGTAGAGTAGAACAGCATAATGCATAAAGATAATGGTGATAAAGCTCAAACTAAATAGCTGTAGAACATCTTGACGGTGTCAGTGGGGTTTACCATGACTATGCCTTACGATTTCTACATTCATCTTAGAATGGAGTTCTTGGGCAAAGCCTGAAGGATGTCTGGAATAGACTACCAAAAAAGAGTATGGCTGGAGTTGAGCACAATTTTAGAAGTACAGAGACAATAAATTCAATAGGTGAGGAGGTAGCCACTTAGGACACATATTCAGCGCCCCCCGGCTTCAGGCTTAGAACTGGGAGTCTGTTGGCCTAAGTGTTATTGAAGTAATGATAACAGCCTCATGCAGAGATATAGTGACCATGGCTTCACTCCAGGACAGTGGAATTTAGAGCATGCAAAAACTTAACACATATACTCTTTCAGCAGATAGAAGCCATTATGGTAATTAATTCCCCTTCTCTCTCAAATGAATTTATCTTAATTATTTCTAATATTATATTTTTACATTATGAATTATAAACTTGATAAGAGGGTATTTTATCCATCTTGCCCCAGCAAGTCTTGTATCTTTTGAATCTGAGTACGAAAATTGTTAGTTTCTGATCTGGCCTTAAACTCGGCATCCTTGTAAATGACCACAACCAACATTTGAAGAACCACTTACTGAGAAGTTAAGTATCTCATACTTTCTCCTGGAATGTGTGTATTCTAAGAAATTCTGTAGGCCAAGCTATTTATAGTGAGAAAACTGGGTTATACATATACACACAGCAACACACACATACACACACAAATCAGCTGTTCAGGTTCCCTGTATCACAACATAATTGTCTCCACCATCAAAAAGGCTAATATTTCTGACTCTGTGTGTATCAGGTCTTAGTAGAGCAGTACCAGGAAGGACTAAATATTCTGTCCGTTTGGGTTTTGATGCTAGAGACACAGATCCAACCACAGATTCTGCTATTTAACTGTCATGAAACCCACATCCCTCACCACTGTATAGACAATAACTTCCACTGCCCGTTTTGTGTGAACCCTGTTTAACATGACTTTTTGAAGTTTATGGGGAATGAGTAGGGACCCTATCAGTACAATGATAGAGGGATATCATGGGATTTTGTAGATGAGAAACAGCTGAAGAGATTTGATTACTTGAGTCGTGCATACCAGGTTTAAGAAGAAGGGTGTGGTTAGTCTGCTGGCTTTGGCAGAAATATTAGATAACCATTGAAAATCGTGCTTTGCTCAAGAAGGCATGGAGGGCTTGTCTGTAGCAATAGTTATTCAGCCAACCAAAGCAATTCACTCACCTGGAAACACACCCAGTGGATTGTGTGAACCATTTTAGCTAATGTAGGAATAGATTGAAACTTTAAGCTGAATCAGCATCTCTTTTTTTGTAATAGGCAGAGCTACACCTTTTTGAGAAGTGGAAGTGCTTTATTTTTGGTGTTTGTCACACAATTCAAAGAGCTAGGCACATAATTTTCTTTATCCAGAAGGATGCCCCCAAGATCATGGGAATTAGAGCTTGAAGAAACCTCTCAGTTCATTCTCTCCATTTCCCCCATATTACAAATGAAGAAGCCCAAGACCAGTGAGATGAAGTGTCCTGCTCAAAGCCACACAGGTAGTAAGGACAGAGCTGGGATTCTAACTCAATTTCAAGTAAGGCATTTATTAAGTGCCTACTATGTGCCAGGCGCTGTGCTCAATGAACAAATAAATCGACTAATAAACATTTATTAAGGTCTTACTATGTGTCAGGCACTGCACTAAACACTTTACAAAGATTTCATTTTTGACCCTCCTAATAAACCAGAGAGGTAGGATATTATTATCATCCTCATTTTATAATTGAGGAACCTGAGGGAGACAGATGCTAAGTGACTTGTCCAGGGTCACAGAACTAGTAAGTATCTGAGGCTGAATTTGAATTCAGGTCTTTCCAGCTTTTACCTCTGTACCACCTCTGTATGAGAGGGAGAGCACCAGTCACTGGGGAAGGAGGAGGGACTATGGGATGGGGAGATCAAAAAAACCTTCAGGTAGAATGTGGCTTTTGGTCTGAGTCTTGAAAGAAACCAGAGTTTTGTGGAGGTGTAGGAAGTGCATTCCAAGTGTGGGAGATAATAAGAGTGAAGGTGAGAGATGGGACATCTCTGTGTAGATCAGGCCAATGTGTTTGGAGAGCAGAGTGTAAGGAGGGAGTAATGGGTGAGTGATGGGCTCAGTGGACAGTGTGCTGGGCCTGGTGTCAGGAAGACCTATCTTCATGAATTCAGATCTGGCTTCAGACACTTACTAGCCATGTGACCCTGGGCAAGTCACCTTAACCTTCTTTGCCTCAGTTTCCTTATCTGTAAAATGATCTGGAGAAGGAAATGGCAAACCACTCCAGTATCTTTGCCAAGAAAAGCCCAAATAGGGTCACGAAGAGTTAGACACGACTGAAAAAACTGAACATCAACAGCAATGATGTGTAAGAACATTGTAAAGGTAGAAAAGAGCTGGATTGTAAAGATATTTGTGTCAGGCAGAAGAGTCTATATTTGATCTTAGAGACCATAGAGTGTGCCCCTTTGATGGCTATTGCAAAGGATGGATTGGAGTCAGGAGAGCTTTAAGACAGAGGGATCATTTTGGAGACTATTGTGCCTGTGTGAATAGAAAGGAAAAAGAGAGATTATGAGAGAGATGTCCTAGAGGTAGGAACAGTGATTTGGCAGGTAATCAGATCTATATGTTGAATGAGAGTGAGAAGTTAAGAATGACCAAGCTTGCAAATGAGTGACTATGAAGATGTTGATAGTAATAAGAAAGTTCAGGGGCAGCTAGGTGGCACGGTGAATAGAGCCCTGGAGTCAGGAAGACCTGAGTTCAAATTCAGCCTCAGACACTTAACACTTACTAGCCTTGTGACTGTGTGACCTTGGGCAAGTCAACCCCAACTGCCTTGCTGTCCCCCTCCAAAAAGCAAAAAATAAATAAAAATAAAAATCAGAAGAGGTACTGGATGACCATAAGTCCAGTGCTTGTCTACTCTACCAGGCTGCCTCTCACTAAGTCTTATTCAGTTCTTCCAATAAAACACTTCTTTGCATCAGCTTGCTGCCAGGAGAATAGTAGGTGCTTAATCAATATTAATTGATTGCTGGTTTCCTTGTAGCCGTGCTCCTTAGACTGCATTAAAGCCCCTAGCTCCCACACCCTTCCCACCATTTCTATACATTGATATACGTTAATTAATGTGCATTTCCTAGCCCCTCCCTGCATTGGGTGACTCTCTTTGGTGGCACTTTCCCATACCCCTCCCCCACATCTATAACTGTCTAAATCCTACTTAACCTTCAAGGCCCAGCTCCAAAGTTACCTCCTCTGTGAATCTTCTCTCACCACCCAAGCCCATTGTGATCTCTTTCTCTTTAGGGCTCAGAGGTATTCTCTGTGTTTCCTTGGCCCTTATCTTTGTTGGCTCATATTATAATATTTTGGATGTAGGCTACTGAGACCTTTTCCCCTTACCCTTCTTGTGCTGAGGGAATGGTGTCTATCTGAAAGCATGTATCCATGCCTCAGGATGTTAGAAAATCACTCTCTACCACAAGGGGAAGTGAAAACTAGCAGAGATTCCTGAAAACTTTGGGTGACAGAATAGTAAAGAGGGTAGGGTAAACATTTCTCTGTTTTGAGAGCACGAATTTTGGTGAAGACAGTGTTTCACAGTGCCTGCACCTAATACCAATCATAGTAACTAGCATTTATATGGTATTTTGAGGTCTGTAAAGTATTTACATTACATTATTTTATTTGACTTAACAATAATTTTGATTAAGGTTTATTATTTTATTTATAGATCTTTCTTTTAATTCCCATTTTAGAGATAAGAAAACTGAGCCTGAGATAAGTTAAGTGACTTTCCCAGGGTCATAGCTAGTGTCTGAGTCAAAAGTCTAACTTAGGTCCTCTTGACTCCAAGTCTAATACTATCCGCTGGGACATTTAGTGGATACCTTGTTTTCCTATACCAGTCTGTGCCATGCGGTCACAATCCACTTCCTTCCTTGATTCTGGGCCATCAGCTCGAGCGTCCTGCCATCAAAATGCTTTATCTTCAGGGCCCATCTTTCTACCTAACCCTGACAGAGCACAATCCAGATATTCTGAGGAACAGGCCCCCTCGTCATCCCAATATGTCTGACTGCATATGTGAATCAATAATCTTTGTCACTCCCCATCCCATGCTCAACTATTTTTAACTTAAGAATTTTAAACCAAAAATGGTCCAGGATTCCTGGTTATAGCTCTGCTGTGTGCTTTAGAGAGTTAGTCAGGAAGCAATTGGGGAGCTTGACCAATACCCCAATAAGTGAGGAGTGTTCTTTTGGGTGGAAGACACTCCTTCCAGGTATCAGTGAGTGAAAGGACGTCACGATTTGTGTTCCATGTATTTGAACATTCCAGGAGTTCTTCTGAAGCCAAAGAACAAGGAGAGACCCTGACTCCAGATAAGCCAGAGAATGACAAAGAGTGGCCTGGGTAGGAGGAATTCTCCAGTCTAGTTCTGCCTTAGTAGATTAGTTATTCCGTCAGTAAAACTGTTATCCCCTGCAGGACCTGAGAGTCCATGAAGCTAATTCTCCTACGGTAAGAGTTAGGGGGAGGCACAAAAAACCTGTCCAATGCCAGAGAACATATTAACTTCCAAAAAGGATCTTTTGGTCCTTCCTTTGACCGAAAGATACCTGTGCAGGTGAGAGAGGCCTACATCTGAGGTTCCTAGCAAGAAGAAATGCAGAGAGAGCATGGAGCATGGCAGGAGTAAAAGGGAATAAATAGGGGAAAGAGGAAAGATAGAGAAGAGAAAGGAAAAGAAGGGGAAAGAAGAGGAGGGGAGAAGAGAGAGAGTGGAAGAGAGGGGAAGTAGGAGAGAAATCTTCTCCATTCTCCCTCTGGAAGTCTAAAGAGCTAGTGGATCCCAAGCCACACATTCAAAAGAGGTGAAGAAAGACCAAGTATGAAAGTTATTTCTCTTTTCAGTCTATTGAGTGGATGGTTCTTCCTGCTCAGTCACCGGTCTTCTTTGACACAGCTTTCAATGACAGGAACCCTGGGCACCAACTAACACCCTCTGGCTGCATATGTACTTTAACAAGGGACCAATGTATGGGTCAACCATCTTGCATGCTTCCTGGGATGGCCCTCATCATCTTAAGTACAAGACCTTCAGAACTTAGAGCACTGGTCTCTCTCCAAAGAGACAGGAATCACTTTCTATTGGCTTGCTACTATTACAGTCACACTAGGAGTCGGTATGCTGGGTGTAAACATATAGTGATTTCCTGACTAGGTGCTATGAATCTGTCAAAGGAAAAATTTTCTAAAGTGTGCATCAGCCCTTACTTCACGATACTCCCCAACACAAGACTCATACACATGCATGTGCTTGGTGTACTCTACTGTAAGCACCTTGGAATTAGAGACAACTGTTCATACACTTCTTTGTAGTCTGAATGATACCTCGTACATCAAATATGCCCTGAACAAATATGCCCCAATGATAGATAAAGGAAAATGGGGCTACAGGGGTAGATAGATGTTCCAAAGTGAGAAAGTTAAAGTGACTGAGGGAACCTCGGGGAAAAGAAGGCAGCTGATTCCTACCTTTAAAACAAACATATGCACACACACACACACACACACACACACATATATATATATGTTTATATTCATATGTGTATGTATATATGTATGTGTATGTATATGAATATGTAGGTATATCATATGTGTATGTATACCCACATACATAAATATATACACATGTATGTATGTATTTCATGATATATTTCCCAATTACATTTTAAAATATTTTAGTATTCATTTTCTTAAGATTTCAAGTTCCAAATTCTTTCCCTCTTTCCCCTCCTGCACCCCTTGAGAAGGCAAACAACCAATTATACATAGGAAGTCATGCAAAACATTTCCATATTAGCCGTGTTGCAAAAGAAAACACATACACACAAAGAAAAATAAAGCAAAAAAAATGCTTGAATGTGTACTCTTTCTGGAGATGGATAGCACTATTCATCCTGGGTCCTTTGGAATTGACTTGAATCACTGTCTTGATCAGAATAGCCAAGTCTTTCACAGTTGATCAACTTTATAATTGTTGTTACTGTGTACAGTGTTCTGCTTTTGCTGATTTCACATTGCATCTCTTCATGTAAGTCTTCCCAAGTTTTTCTAAAACCACCCTGTTCACCATTTCTTACAGCACAATAGAATTCTATCACAATCATATACCACAGTTTGTTTAGCCATTTTCCACTTAATGGCATCCCTTAAATTTCCAATTCTTTGCCACTACCAAAAGAGCTTCTATAAATATTTTTGTTTTATTTCATTAATTTATTTCCCTTTCTTTTATCTCTTTGGGATACAGACCTAGCAGTGGTATTGCTGGATCAAAAGGTATGCACAGTTTTACAGCCCTTTGGGCAGAGTTCCAAATTGCTCTCCGGAATGGTTGGATCAGTTCACAACTCCACCAGTAGTGGATAATGCATCTTTAAAGGACATTTCTACTGATACAATCATGTTCCTTTCTGCCATGAAGTCGTTTGAGAGTGCCAAGGACTTTGTTGGTCACTTTCTTTTCTGAATATTTATTTATTGTGGCTGCTGAAGAAGGCAGAAGCTTCAGTATCTGCTCCTTATGGCATTTAGTCAGCATTTGGTATTGGTGATGGTAGGTATAGCAGGCCCCTTCTCTACAATAATTGTTCCCCTCCTTAATAAGGACGGGAAACATGGTAATGCTTGGTCTAGGGGACACTGTTATCCCCAGGGCTATTGGGCTGAAGCTTTCTTCATTGGGAGCAAGAAGGGAGGTGGCAGCAGTGGTTTGACTCACTGGCACATGCTGCCTCCTTTCTCTCCCCCTGGGTGCTTCACTGCTTTAGCTATTAAAGTGAATAAACACAAGTTCATACAAAATATTTAAGTGTAGAATTGTTACAGAGGAAGGGAAGGAGCAATTTTCAGGATCAGGAAATTTTTCGTGTAAAATAGGAATTCTTAACCTGGGGCCTATGAACTTAAAAAAAATTTTTGGATAAATATTTCAGTATAATTGGTTTCCATTGTAACTCAATGTATTTTATTTTATATATTCAAAAACATTATTCTGAGAGGGGATCCATAGGCTTTACCAGACTATGAAATGGGTCCATGACAAAAAATAAGGTCAAGAATCCTTGATGTAGAAGACAGTATTTCCTCTGTGTCATTAAGAAACAGAAGGACTAGGGTGGCTAGGTGGGTGCAGTGAGTATAAAGCACTGGCCAGGAGTCAGGAGAACCTGAGTTCGGTTCCAGCCTCAGACATTTAACATAAAAAAAAAAAAACTAGCCATGTGACCTTGGGCAAGTTACTTAACCCCAATTGACCTCCAAAAAAAGGCCAAAAAAAAAAAAAGAAACAGAAAGTATAAGAAGCAGAAGTGAGGAGGGAGTGCGTACCAGGCACGTGAAATTGCAAACATGGTGAAGGGATGGAGTGCCACGCGTGACCAACAGAGTTAGCAAATGCTTATTGACTGGTGGACACTAAAAGTAGGCATTGTCCTGGATAATAGGCAGCTAGGTGGATCAGTGCTTAGAGTGTTAGACCTGAAGCCAAGATGACCTGAGTTCAAATTCAGCCTTAGACTAGCCTGGACAAGTCACTTAACCTCTGTTTGCCTCATTTTCCACAAATTATAAAATATTATATATTTCCACAACCCATCTTGGAAGGCTGTTGTGAGGATAAAATGAGATAATAATTGAAAAACATAGCACAGTGCCTGGCACATAGGCTCTTCTTTGTCCCTAATTTTGACGTTTTGAAAAAGCCACAGTTGAAAATAGAAACCTCCAGTAGTAAGGGTTCTCATATCTCTTTCATGAGCCACCTCTAAGAGTCTGACAATTGGTACGGTCAATTCAGATTATTAAGTAATTCTTTTTTAAAACTGAGGTTTTTTTATTTATCTGGCTGCCACAACAATTGAAACAGTTGTGAGTGTAGACTAGTAGTATCAAACCCAAATAGAAATGAATCCCTGTGGCCTACATATCGACTCAGATAACCTCAAATTACCATTATTTATGTTATCTATCTATCTAACATTATCTAACATTATTTTGTTAAACCTTTTCCAATTACATTTTAATCTGGTTTGGAAGGCACTGGGGAGTTTTGCAGGAAGGAATTTGACACCTCTGGTATAGACCATGTTGAAGTTATAGAAACACAGAGTTTTTTATTTATACCCATTTTCACATAAAGAAAAGGTTTCTGGAGGCTGATTGTAATCATAATAATGATACATATTATTATAAATAACAACTAACATTTATATTATGCTTTAATGTTTGCAAAGTACTATATATGTATATTTTATCTCTATGTATATATAGATATTTCTTTATGATATATAATCTATCTTTATATATCTATAATATATCTATATATACATAGATACATATCTACATTTATGTATACATATTTACATATACATATATTTATATATACATATTTATCTATTTACATCTAAATATCTATATCTATAATCTCACATTCTGTGAAGTGAGTGCTACATTTCCACCATTTTACAGATGAAAAAATAGTCTAGGATAGATTGATTTGCCAAGAGTCATGGAACTAGTCAATGTCTGGGGCAGGAATCAAACTCAGATCTTCCAGATGCCACCTTTGACATTCTATCTACTACCCATACCTGTAGCAAATGCTAAATACTTGCCATTGCATTTTTCTCTACTTATGTTGGAGCTATTCAAAGAGGGTTATATAGTTCTCCATTGCTACCAACACAACATTCAGTTGTTGTTGTTGTTGAGTCATTTCATTGGAGACCAACTCTCCATGACCCCATTTGGGGTTTTCTTGGCAAAGACACTGAAGAGTTTCACCATTTCCTTCTATGGTTCATTTTATAGATGAGGAAACTGAGGCAAACAGGGCAAACAATGAATATAAATAAACGGGGTGTGCTAGAGCCAATTTGAACCAGCTCTCAAGAAGCTATCATTAAATTTTTGGTCTGAACATTTATAACTCATTAACAGCAAATTGATACAAATCAGGGCTTGGTTTGCTTACCTATCTATCTATTGTTTATTAAAGAAAGTGATGGAGAAAACATTAATAATGCAGATTCAACTTAAAAATGAATCATGTGTACTTTTTTTTGAGCACCTGTTATTAAACATTTCTCAATATACCCCTGGAGGTAAGACACACTGCATAAATAGAATTGATCATATTTGGTAATGGATTGTATAGAGGAGGAGGGAGAGCAAAGGATGACTTTTAGATGAAAGATGGTGATACTCTCAGCAGAAATAAAAAAGTTTAATGCAGAGAGGGTGTTAGGGTTCCATTTGGACTTTTTGAGTTTGAGATTATCTTGGGACATCCACTTGGAGATGTCCAGAAGGCAGTTGGAGATTCAAGACTGGGTCTCAGGAGGTAGATTAGGGCTAACTACATAGATTTGGGAGTGATCTAAATAAAGAGGGTAAATGAACCTGTGAAAGAAGTTGAGATCACCAAGGAGAGAGTAAAGAAAGAAGATAAGAATGTCATAGAAGCAGTTCTACTTTATGTCTGAATTAGACTAGATGAACTCCTATGTAAATTCTAATTGAGATTCTATGATCCTGCCCTGCTGCAAGTTATAGTTTATGGCCTAAAGGAGCTTGTAGTCAAGGAGGTCAGTGGAATATATACAAATAACTATAATAGAACACAATCTATGGGCTGAGGCCTGGATGAGGCCTAATCAATGTGGCAGCAAGTTGACCCACCAACCACAAGGGCCACTGCCAGGCCTATCACCGCAGGGCTGGGACTGGATGGAGCAGGGTAAGAATCAAATGCAGGGCCCCTGGCAGGGGCAGCAGCTACTCCTGGGACTACTAATCCACAGCCTAGACATTTAAAAAGCCCCTATATGGACCTCCAGGGACCAGGATGGCTGAGTGAACTCTGGCTGCTCTAATTCCCCCCTCTGACCCTGAAAACATAGAAATTATTGCCCCAGGGCAAAACCTTAAACAGTAAAGGCTTGGGAACCCTAGAGGAAGGGCGTGGCTAGGGCCCTGCCTCAAAATGGGTAGAAAGCAGACTGCAAAGACAAAGACTGGAGTCCTACTATCCTGAGAGGGAGGAACCAAATTCAGAGGGAGACAGTGTTGACTCCACACCCACAGCTGAAGCCTCAATAGGGAACTGGTCTCAAGCACAGAAAGCATTTTTAGATGAGCTCAAAAGGAACTTTGAAAACCAAATTAGAGAGAGTTCTGCAGGAAAATCAATTTGTTAGTGTTATGCATGTTGCATTACAGGGAGTACAAATGAGAGTCAGGGAGAGCAGTAGAAGGTTAGTGAAATCATTCAGATAGGACATATTATGTTATGGATCAAGATGGGATCCCCAAAGGAGGGAAGTATGGGAGAGAGTATCATGAAGGAAAAATAGATAGAACTTCACAACAGAGCAGAGAACTGAAGGAGAAAAAAGTCAAAGATGGTGCTGAGGTGGAAGCCTGGGTGACAGAAAGGATGACGGATAAGTGCCAGGCCAAGTAACAGGACCATGAGAGGAAGGAGTAGATAAAAGAGATGTGGTGGCTGAAGATGAAGGAGAGGTATGAAAACAAGAGGCAGCGCATTTCCTACTCTTTCCAAAGTGGATTGTAATTACTCATCAGATTCAAATCCCACCCCTCCCTCCTGCTACCCCAGAACAAAGTGTTGAATTCCTTGTCATCTTTTGGAGTGCACCTTAAATTCCACTTCCTTGAGGAAGCCTTCTCTTACCTGATTTAGGGCTTTGCTTTGTAATTCTCTGATGCCTATACCACACATCGTGTATTGTGATTACATGTATTGATATTCTATATCTTTCATTAAGCCATTTATTAAGCACTTACTTTGTACCAAGCCATGCAGAAACAACAAAAGGCAAAAGATTGTCCCTGACCTCAAGGAGCTTACAGTTTAATGGGGAAGAAAAAAAAATTAACTATATTCCTATAAGCAGCAATGTCCTAAATAGAATACCTCTAACTGGTTCCTAGAGCTGATTTAATTTTTAGTGTAATCAGGGTATGATTTATTGTTTTCTTGATTGTCTAGACTTAAGAAAGTGATGGAGAAAAATTTAATGATGTAGATTAAACTTAAAAGTGTACCATAAATATGCTTTCCCCCCAAGAGATGTTTGTTAAACACTGACTAGCATACTGTTATATGTAAATAGCTGAAGGATAGGGTGGGGAAGGAGGAATGAAGGAAGGAAGGAGCATTGAATGACCTCTTATAGAAGGAAGGATTTAAGCTGATTCTTGCAGGCAGCCAGGGAAGCCAGGAGGTAGAGATGAGGAAGGAGGACATTCCAGGCATGGAGGATGACCAGAGAAAATGCCTGGCATTGGGAGTTGGAATACTGTAACAGTCAGGCCAGCATAGCTAGTTCATAAAGCATGTAGAGGAGACCAGGCTGTGAAGTCCTCAAAGGGTCAAATAGAGAATTTTATATTAGATCTTGGAGTTAATATGGAGCTACTGGAATTTGTTACATGATAAGCTTTGTGAGGGCAGAGATGATGTTCTATCTGAATTTTGTGACCCCCCTAGTACCCGGCACATTGCTCTGCACAAAGCAAGTCTTTAATAAATGTTTATAGAATGCAATAATTAAGACCAGCCCACAAATCGCCAAACCACAAAGTTGGCCAAGACTTAGAACTGCCCCTGGAGACTTCCAGTGGTTTCATCTTGGTATGGACAATGCTAACTAACTTTGACACCAGACATTTAGACCTTTGCTGAAATGTCCCCAATCAAGGTATAATGTCATTGACTGACATACTGTGCCTAAAATATGATGGCAGTGAGATTCTTTGGAGTTTCGAGGTGTAATGGTAAGGTAATTTTGAATTTGAAGATCCCTTTGTATTGGCAAAAGTAGCAGGTACTTAGCCCTTAGTAACTGATCAAGCCTCTGATTGGGGGAACAGAAGGTATGAACTCCTGTCCCCTTGTTACTGAGGTAACAGGAAATTGGCTGAAGGAAGTAGTAATACTGTGCATATAAGAAAAGCCCCAGAAAGGCACAGGTAGAATTTCCTTGAGACTGAGATCTGGTGGTAGAAGAGCTACAGAAGAATGGAGAACTGAGTCCTGAAAACTTGTGGTGGTGGAGCTTCTTCTGAACAGGAACCTGGAATCTGGAGCCAGGAACCCAGGAGCCCAGAGTCAGGAGGCCAGGATCCAGGAGCCCAGGTGACTGAAGCATGGCCAGGATGCTGAGACTTTGCTTGTTTGCAGCTTGGTTGAGCCTTGAATTCCTTGGAACAGAAAAGGTGAAGGAGCTGACATGGACCAGATCCTGTGAACACCAGTGTGGAGCAGGACCTGCCCAGAGAGCTGGTCAAGGAACTGGGAGCTGTCTGCCATTGAATCCAGGTAGAATCTCGGACCATGGAAGGGGATCCAGGGAATCTGAGAACAGTCAAGATGAAAAGACCTTTCCCTGGGTACTGAGTAATTATGGAATTATAGTTTACTAGTGACCTAAGGGGTGGGGGGTTTTGCATATGATACTTAGTAAAACTTTTGCTGAATAAGTAACTGATTGTACTTTGAGTACTTTGAAACTACTGATTAGTGATTGATTGAGTTAATCAAGACTTTGTCCTAAGAGTGGAAGACTTTGACTGTGTACTTTGATACTACTGATAAGTGACTGATTGAATTAACTTAAGAGTGACTATTTTACTTTGAGACTATGTTGTGGATATTATATTGTGATTTTCTGTGACAAGTTGAAATATGGTGAATGCTGTATTTTGAATTATGCTGTACCTTGATTTTCCATGGATGTTTTGCTTTTGTTATGGAATAAATAGAGCGATCACTATACTGTGTAATCAGAAGCTTTAAAAAGCTGTTCACATTAGCAGTTCTTCTGGAAAGCTTCTGTGCATGGCATTACACGAGGAGACTGCCTGAACATAGCATGCTAATCCAGTTGGGCCTGCTCAATTAATCATCCTCTGAGTTAGGAAGAACAAGAAGAAAGAAAGGAGGAAGGGGAAGAGGAGAAAGGGGAGAGAGGAGAGAGGAAGGGTGGGGGGAGGGAGGATAAGAAGTGGAAATTGCATTTCACATAAAAGACAAAAAACAATTTTCCCCATGAATGTTTTTGGGGGAAATGCTACCTAGGAGAACTATGATCTAGAAATATGTGCAACAGATGTGGCGTTGCTGACTGTTGTTCAACCATGTCTGACTCTTCATGACCCCATTTGGGGTTTTCTTGGCAAAGATACTGGAGTTTGCTATTTCCTTCTCCAACTCATTTTACAGGTGAGGAAACTGAGCAAACAAGATTAAGTGACTTGCCCAGGGTCTCACAGCTAGTTAAGTGTCTGAGGCCAGATTTGAACTCATGAAGATGAGTCTTCCTGCTTCCAAACGTAATGTACCAGCAAGCTGCCCCTTAGCTAAGACTAGCATTACAGAAAATTGTGAAGTGGATTAAATCTGTCCTTTGTGCCCACTCTCCTCTGCTTCCAGAGTCCACTTTCCTCTTACTTGACACTACTCATTTTCATCTCACACCTTTCTTACAGCAGGTTTAAACTCTCACTTAACCTAACTAATATAAAGGTATTAACTGATAACTAAATTGTCAGATGATAATGAATGCTTTGTCTGATGAAGGGTTCTGGTGGGATTGCTCCCAAGGATATTTGAATTTTAAAAGAAAACCTAAGGGCATAGATAGGGATGGCCATATGCATTCCCCTTCCCTTCTCACTGACTCTCAGCAGTTCCTTCAGCAGCTTTCTAAAACCCTGAGTTGGAGAACCATCTCCCTATCCTCCCCACCCCCTATTTAGAAGAGTTTACCTTTCTTTTAGGAGGGGAGCAAAGCTGTCTGTGACTCAGGGACTGTTAGAGCTTGAAAGGGGCTTTAGAGATCATCTAATCTAGAGGTTCTTAATCTTTTTTTGTGCGTCATAGACCCGTTTGACAATCTTGGTAAAAGTACATAGGCCCCTTCTCAGAATATTTTTAAATGTGTAAAATAAAATATGTAAGATTATATAAAAAAGCCACTATATTGAAATATAGTTACCAAAATATATTTTTGAATGAGTTTTTGAAAAAACAATTCATGACCTTCTAAAATTAATCTATACCTCTTAGGGGAATCATGGACTCTGGGTTAAAACTCTTCATGTAAATGAGGAAACTGAGGTCCAGAGAGGCCAAGTATTTCACTGAAAGCAGGACAGGTGGTAAGTGGCATAGTCAGGATTCAGACTCAGTCCTCAGATGATTCCAAATTCAGTGCTTTTTCCTCCCCCTTTTATTTATTGCTCTTCAGGAGATATTAAGGGCAGCTAGGTGGGTGCCTAGTGGCTAGAACACCTGCTTTGGAATCAGGAAGACTCATCTTCATGAGTTCAAATCTGGCTTCAGACATTTACTGTGTGACCCTGGGCAAATCATTTAGCCCAGTTTGCCTCAGTTTCCTCATCTGTAAAATGGGCTAGGGAAGGAAATGGAAAACCACCCCAGTATCCTTGCCAAGAAAACCCCAAATGGGGTCATAAAGACATTCAACAAAAAAGGTGAAATTGGATCAATATAGACTTGGCTCATTACCTCTAAAAGGTTGTTTGTTTACCTTTGATCTCTAAGTATTGCTTGATCATCCCTTAAGGTTCCAAATGAAAGTTATCTGACAGAGATTAGAGCAGGTTAGACTCGAGAGAGAGTTATTTGCAGCCAGTAACTAACTACTTTATACTACATATATGCATACACATATAATTTGTATTATTTATGTATATAGTATCTATATGGGTGGGGTACAGAGACCCTACCAACCCCAAATTGATTACTCAGAGACATCTCAAGGTTAAAGCAGGAAGTTTTATTGAATCTCTTGAGAAGTGGGCAGTCCCATCATTGGGAAGTCTCATCATTGGGAAATCCAGAGAGAAGATGCTGCCATACAGAAGCCAAAGCTGGGTTATATGGCTATATTTAAAAGGTATGAAACTGAAGAGGGTCATCATAAAATGATGACGTATAGGTTTAGGGGTGTGAGAGACCCCAAAATACCAACACGCTGGGTCCTGCCGAATGAATTCGACTCAAGTCTTCTCTCAGCCAAAGAAAAGCAAAGTTTATTAAAAGTTCACCATATTGGGTAGACTCTTAAGGAGCCTTGGTATCTGTAAGGCTTGTATTGGGCAAGCTGGCTTGTATTGAACACAGAACAAATCTGTGCTAGAAAATTCTATGGCACACATGCATACACTCACACATGCACACATGCAGAGGCAAGATGGGGTCTTATATGCAGAAAGGTTGTGGGAGGAATCTAGGGGTGGTCTAGAAGAGGAGTTTGGGGAGGGTCTTTAGGAGGAGTCAAATGAGGTCAGACTCCAGTAATGAGTGATTAAGGGTGGAAAGTTGCTGGAGGCTCCCTGGAGACAACAGACAATGGTTGGCTAGTCCAGTTCAAGGGTGTAACAGATTTGGGTATTGGGGATCTAGGGAGGGAAGTTGCTGGACAAAGGAGGGATAGAGATTTGGGCAAAGCCACAAAGAAGGGCCTATGGCCTCACGCAAATGTCTCATCAAATGAGAAGATTCAAGGAGCTCAGCAGGATTCCCAGAGCCTATACCTCATCAAAACCTACATGGGAGGGTTTTTTTTAAACATATTTTATTTTATTTCTTTTGAATTTATGATACTGAGCAAAGTTGATCATGTTTATGTGGTGGGCACAATAATACTAAACTCACTGTGTGAAGGTCCTTTGAAATGGAACATAAAGGAAAGATGGTAGATTTTTCATTTGAGGTGTGGGTTGACCCAAGAGTTTCATAGAATAAATTCATAAAAAAAACACACCTCTAGACTAAGTCACCCATAAATGGAGTCAAGCTAGGGAAGAGAGGCCTCCAGTTCTCTGAGAAGTATAGAGAGTCTGATGCTTTTTAAATTTTGTTTTATTTTGTTTATCCTGAGCACTTTCTAGTGCTGGGTGAAGCACATAGCCACCAGAATAAATAAATGACTGCTAGTTGTCATTGGGGTCATTTTTCAGTCATGCCTGACTTTGTCACCCCATTTGGGGTTTTCTTAGCAAAGATATTGGGGTGGTTTGCCATTTTCTTTTCCAGCCCATTTTACAGATGAGGTACTGAGGCAAGCAAGGTTAAGGGACTGACCCTTGGCACACTTCAGGCTCTGATTCTGTCCACTGCTGGGACTTTGTTGTTGTTTGTTGGTCCCACATTGTAGAAGAGGACCGAAGACATCTTGGGTAATGTTTCTCTCTAGGCTAAAGTTTGGTGTTTCTTTTTTTTAAATTAAATTTATTTATTTTTAGTTTTCAACATTCACTTTTATGAGATTTTGAGTCCTAAATTTTTCCCATTCCTCCCCTCACCCTTCCCCAAGATGGCATGTAATCTAATATAGGTTATACATGTATAATCATATTAAACATATTTCTATATTAGTCACATTGTGAAAGAAGAATCAGAACAAAAGAGAAAAAACACAAGAAAGAAAAAAGAGAGCAAATAGTATGTTTCAATCTGCATTCAGACTTCATAGTTCTTTCTTTGGATGTGCATAGCATTGTCTGCCATGAGTCTTTTGAGATTGTCTTAGATCATTGCATTGCTGAGAAGAACTAAGTCTATCAAAGTTGGTCATCACACAATATTGCCGTTACTGTGTACAATGTTCTCCTCATTCTGATCACTTCATTCAGCATCAGTACACGTAAGTCTTTCTAGGCTTTTCTGAAATCTATCTGCTCATTCTTTCTTACGGAACAATAGTATTCGCTTACATTCATATACCGTAACTTATTTAGTCATTCCCCAATTGATGGGCATCTTCTCAATTTCCAATCCTTTACCACCTCAAAAAGAGATGCTATAAATATTTTTGTATATGTAGGTCCTTTTTCCTTTTCTATGATCTCTTTGTGATACAGACCTACTAGTGGTATCGCTAGATCGAAGAGTAAGACCAGTTTTATAGCTCTTTGGGAACAGTTTCAAATTGCTCTCCAGAACCCCACCAACAATGCATCATTGCTCCAATTTCCTCACATCTTCTCCAATTTAGCTTTTTCCTGTTTTATCATGTAGGCCAATTTGATAGTTGTGACCTCAAAGCTGTTTTAATTTAAATTTCTCTAATCAATAGTGACTTGGAGCATTTTTTTCATATGACTATAGATGATAGCTTTAATTTCTTCCTTTGAAAACTGCCTGTTCATAGCCTTTGACCATTTATCAATTAGGGAATGACTTGTATTCTTATAAGTTTGATTCAGTTCTCTATGTATTTTAGAAATGAGACCTTTATCAGCAAAACTGGCTGTAAAAATTGTTTCCCAGCTTTCTGCTTCCCTTCTAATCATGGTTGCATTGGCTTTGTTTGTGCAAAACCTTTTTAATTTAATCTAATCAAAATTATCCATTACGAATTTCATAATGTTCTCTATCTCATTTGTTCATAAATTCTTCCCTTCTCCATAGATCTGACAGGTAAACTATTCCTTGTTCTCCTAATTTGCTTACAGTATCACCCTTTATGCTTAAATAATGTACCCATTTTGACCTTATTTTGATATATGGTATGAGATGTTGATCTATGCCTAGTTTCTGCCATACTATTTTCTAGTTCTCCCAAGATTTTTTATCAAATAATGAGAAACTGAAGTCTTTATCAAACAGTAGATTATGATAGTCATTTAATATTTTGTTTTGTGTACTGAACCTATTCCACTGATCCACCACTGTTTCTTAGACAGCACCAAATAGTTTTTATGATTGCTGCTTTATAATACAGTTTTAGATCCGGTACCTTTCCTTGCATTTCTTTTCATTAATTCCTTTGCTATTCTGTACCTTTTGTTCTTCCAGGTTTATTTTTTCTAACTCTATAAAATAATTTTTGGTAGTTTTATTTGTATGGCACATAAATAAATGTTAAGTTAGGTAGAATTGTTGTTTTTATTATATTAGCTCAGCAACAGATATTTTTCCATTTATTTAGATCTGACTTTATTTGTGTGAAAAGTGTTCTATAATTGTCTTCATGTAGTTTTTGGGTTTGTCTTGGCAAAGAGACTCCCAAATATCTTATAGTGTCTATAGTTACTTTAAATTTAATTTCTCTTTCTATCTCTTGCTGCTGGGATTCCTTAGTAATATATAGAAATGCCAGTGACTCTGCATAGAGTTTGGTGTTTCAAGTTTTTTTTTCTTTTATTTTCTCATCACTTTTTAGCTCATCTTCCTTTGCTGGAAACTAGACCTCTTCCTCCCTTAAGTTGGAGTGCAAGGCTACATCAGTCTCTTACACTTGGATGATAGACTGTTCACCAGACTAGGTCCTTCCCCGAATGCCCTCTGATAGGATAAAGAAGCCAGCCCCTAGCTGGTTCTCAGTCCTCTTTCCTTCAGGTCAGGCCTATTTTGGCTCCTGTCCTAATTCTTCATTCCAGTCTCCTTTCCTTCTTGGGGTTGGGCAGAATCACTACCTGCCAATTTTATGGAATGGAGGTGTGGTTGTGAGGGTATGTTTAACAGTTTCTGCAGGCCCAGGAGGGCCTAACCAGTATCTCAGCTCCATTCCAAAGATAGTATGTTTTTAGCTTGCCTACTTTCTCCTCCATTTCAGTTTCATGTGATTGGGTAGAATCAGATGTTCCTCCTGGAATAGAGGAATAAAGGGCAATGTGATATTCTGGCAGAATCTCTGCAGCAATAAGCAACCCGTCCATGGATCTTCGCACAAAGCTGAGAGTTAACTCCTGTGCTCTCTAAGAGCACATGGAATCTAGTGGGAGGGGTGCTGAATGAACATTTCAAGGGTTAGAACTTGCCTGTTAATTCATGAAAATTTTACTTGCTGGGGTTCCTTCTGTGGATTTAGCTGTAATTGTTTTACAACTGGCATGTAATTCTCTCTCTCTCTCTCTCTCTCTCTCTGTCTCTCTGTCTCTCTGTCTCTCTCTCTCTGTCTCTCTGTCTCTGTCTCTGTCTCTGTCTCTCTCTCTCTCATCGAAGTGGTTTGGAGAAAGTGATTAATTTGTTATCGGCCATCTTGCTGGCCCTGTGATCCAGAAGTCTGCTTATAATACTTAAATTTATCCATCAGCAATAAATTAACATCAGCTTACAAACCTGGTTCAGACACAACTGTGCTCTATTATACAAACCATGTCCTTCAAAAGGATCATATCCATTTCTGGTTTAGAATTCAAATTTACCAAAACATAACTTTTAAAATAAATATTGAGAAAGTAGAAATTTGTTGTATGTAGTACAAGTTCAACTAGATGATTTTTGATGTTCCTTTCAGCTCTAAGATAATAGAATTTAAATGAAGATTCTATACAAATTCACCACAGAACAGCTGAAACAATCGCATCTGAAAGATAATTCTACATCCTTTAAACTCTTTTCCTTTTACAATGTCTATTTATTTCCTTTGTCCCCTCTCACTCCCATTATTTCCCCCCTGAATGCCTGCTTATTCAAACATCAGGAAGATATAAAATACCATAATTAGATGTGTGCCACACATCATCCCATCCTGAGTCTGGAGCGCTTTAACAGCCACAATGATTACTTGGTTTGGTACCTTTGCCTTGATTTGGAACATGAGAAATTGAAGTACTTACAGTACAAATCACTTGCCCAGAACTCCATTATGATTTTGATCTTATTCATAATCAGTGGACCTTTCTGGTGGCATTGGGCGAGGAATGAAAAGACCTGAGTTTGAGTTCCTTCCAGTACTCATACTGATAATCTCTAATTTCTCTGCACCTCAGTTTCTCCAATTAAAAACTGGTAATAACAATACTGGCTCCTCTATCACACAAATATTGTGAGCATACAAGAATTCACAAGTAACAATACATTTTGAGCAGCAGTATAGGGGGAAAATGTTTCAAGACACTAAAATATTTTTTTTATTTCTGAGTGGGATAAACAGCCTTGATTGATGTTAGAGTATGAAGTGAATTCAGTTCAACAAACATGCTTAATTACCTACTCCAGGCTTAGCACTGTGCTAACTCTGGGAAAGACAAAGATTAAATAAGTCATACTTCCTATATTGTGGAGTTTATAGTATCTTTGCTGTTTCTTCTACCTGGAATAATCTCTCTTCCTATTTCAATCTGCCTCTTGGAATCCCTAACTCTGCATCTGGCTCATAATTCTCCTAATTCTCTTTCTGTCTGTCTGTCTCTCTGTCTGTCTGTCTGTCTGTCTGTCTGTCTCTCTCTCTCTGTCTCTCTCTCTCTCTCTGTCTCTCTGTCTCTCCCCAAGTTCCACTTTCCCACAGGAAACCTTTCCTGACCTCCCCCAGCTACTAAGCACACCTCTAATTACTTTGCATTTATCTTCCTTAAAACACTATGTAGTTACTTAGACATCTGTATGAAACTCCCCCCCCCCCATTGAATATCAATCCCTCGAGGGTGGATAATTAATTTTGGGTTTTGAATCCTCAAGGAAAGAAACTACTTAATAACTAGTTGTTAATTGAATGATTGAAATATGCAGAGCCATAACTAGGAAGCTATACACCTTGGGCAAGAAGCAGCAAAGTCACCTCTAGTGGAGGGGAGAAAGAGACCTCAGGACAAAGGAGGGGGGAGGAGCTCATCCCTCTATATAACTCTATATCATCTACTGGCTTCCATTGCTGTCCACCAAGCACTATTCCACACCTAATAAGAGCATAGCACTCTGCCAGAGGATACAAAGACAAAAGGAAAAATGTTCCCTGCCTCCAAAGAGCAAATATTTGAGGAGGGGAAATAAAACATGTAAACAAAGTCAATATGAAAAAATAATTTGATGAGGGAGAGAAAACTAAATTTTTTTTTAGCTGAAGCTGGGGTGGAGAGGTGTTAGAAAAGATTTCCAATAGAAGATGATAAGTGGAAAAAATATTCTCTGAAGTGGAGTGAAGAGGGAGTGCATTCATGCCATAGGAACATACCTTGACAAAGGGATAGAAGAGAGAGATGGAACTCTCAGTCTGAGGAGGAGTAAAGGGGCCAGTTTGCCTGGAGTATGAGTACGTGAAGGGGTGTCATTTGTATCAAGATTTACTGAAGCCACTTTGTCCATGGCTTTAAATGACAAGTTCTGGTTTATCCTACAGGAAATGGGGAACCACTGGGAATTCTAGAGCACAATAGTGACATGGACAATCCTGTACTTTAGGAATGTCATTTTGGAAACTATAAGGAAGACAGAGAGAGGACAGAAAGGAAGTTGGGAGGCAAAATGGGAGATTTTTGCAATAGTCCAGGAAGTAGGTGATTAGGGCATGAACTAAGGTGATGGTCAAATAAATGGAGAAGGGGACAGATGCAAGCTAGGCCATGAAGATATAACCAGCAAAAGTAGGTAATGGATTTAACATGGAATGAAGGAGACGGGAGGTTCAAGGATGGCATCAAGGTTATTAAGAAGCTAAGTAACTGCAACAATGGTGGGACCATCTACACAGCAGAGAGATTTGGATGAAAAGGGGGTGATTTGGGGAAAATAATAAGTTCCTTTTGGGAATATTAAATTTGAGATGTCTATGAGATATATTAAGCTAGAAATACTCAGGAGCACAGAAACTCCTTGAAACCAGGGACTGGGTGGTTGTTGTTTTTTTTAATTTTTGTATTTTTATCCCTAGTCCTTAACGTAATGTCAGGATCACAGTAGATGCTTAATAAATGCATGTTGTATTAAGTAAAAAAAGCCAGCAGGCACAAAGTATTAATAAATATCTACAAATCTCTAACCTAGGTTATTTTTTTCTTTGTTTTTGCTTTGCTTTTGTGTTTACACCAGTCATTCTGAACCTCTAATATACACACAGACTCACTGAACTTTCCTATGTAACTAAGAAAAATATTTCAGCAAAACCAATAGACACAGTGACTAAATAACAGTATATACTACATTCCATATAGATAATCCCCTACTTCTGAGAGGAAGAGGGTCTGTTTCTTTATTAGTTCTATACTACTAACATTTTTCATTATATTAAATCAGAATCTGAATGCTTTTTAATGTTGCTTTCATTTAATTTATTATAGTCGTATATCTTCCTCTTCTAGTACTACTTTACTTTGCTTTAGTTCACACAAGTCTTTCCATATTTCTCTGAATTCCTCGTGTTTGTTGTTTCTTACAATAACATTTCATTATTTTCATACATTATAGTTTATTCCATCATTTCTCAACTGATGTACACCAACCTCATTTCTAGTTTGTTTTTTTTTTCGATCACAAAATTGATGCTATTGAGAACTTGGTTTATGTGAAGCCTTTCTGTATTTGTCCTCCTTGGTGTATGTCCAGTAAGTACTATGACCACTTAGTCAAAGGGTATGAATAGTTTAACAGTTTTTCTCACATCATTCCAAATTGTTTTCCAGAAAGTTTGGACCAATTCTCAGTTAAATCAACAGTATATTCATGTGTCAGTCCCTCCAACATTTACTATTTCCATCTCGTATCATCTTTAGCACTTTTAGAGGTATACAGTAAAATCTCAGCCTCATATTTTTTTCCAGGAAGGATAGAGTTGATGGGGAAAATTTGGCTAGAATGAGCAGATATAGTTGGTTCTCGAGTCTGGAAATGTTACTTCCCCCACCTCGGTTTGAATGTCATTCTGGCTGGTAGTAACCAAAAGTTGTTACTCTAACACTTTGGATCGAAATGAGGGGTATAACAGATTTAAAATCACACTCACTTTCTCAGGCTCAGCATTACAGACACAAATAGTACTCTAAGTGCCAGTCAGCATGCTAGAGAGATAGACACTCTTCCAGTTGCCAGATGTCTGGCTATATAACTTTTTGGCACTTTAGAGAACATAGAGGCAGATCTATGGATTGTATCTATAAACATTACAGTTGCCATCTGACAACTGTTCAGTGGCCTCAGTCCAGTTCCTAGTGGACAGGTGTTCGAATCACAAAAAAACACCCTCACAATTGGTGCCACTAATTGATATGCTTGTTGGAAGGCTCAGTAATGAGGCCAAGAATTGAATGGGCATGAAGACAGAAATGTTCACCCTTCATGGTGGTCCCTCTAGTTTAAATCTGGAGCATTTGGGTGGAGTTATGAGGGGAAGATTTGTCTGGCTGCTCCATGGCTCTGTGATTAGATGGCTTCGATTCCCATTGCCCTGAATCTGAGGAATTTTCCAAGCCCCTAAAATTGCTCTTTCAAAAAGAAAGTCTAAGGAAGAAATTATTTCTCTCTACCCATATCAGCTGTTACCAGTTCTTATGGTCTTTCAACATGTTTGCAAGTTCAACAATTATAGGTGGATTAATATCTTGTTTATCTTCTCATAGACTCAGAGCTCCAGGGGACCTTAGGGGCCTCCAGGTCCAACAATTCTTTTTTTTTTTTTTAGAGCAATCGGGGTTAAGTAACTCACTCAAGGTTACACTGCCAGGTGTTTCTGGGTGGGTGCTAAGTGGCTGAGCCCAGGATTTGATCCCCAGGTCATCCTGACACTGGAGCCGGTGCTCTTACTCGATGTGCTATCTGGCCGCCCCCAGATTCAGCAATTCTTAAACTTGTTGGTCTTAGAACTGCTTTGCACTCTAAAAATTATTAAGGATTCCCCAGAAAGAGCTGTTTGTATGAGTTGTATCTTTCAGTATTTATTGAATTTGAAATTAAAATGTCAGAATTAATATGAAAACAGTTTTGACTTCATGGATACCCTGAAAGGGTTTCAGGAAACTCCAGGTGTCCCAAAACCACATTTTGGAAATATTTGATCTAGTTCAGGAATGGGGAACCTGCAACTTCAAGGTCACATGGGGCCCTTTAGGTTCTCAAGTGTGGCCCTTTGACCAAATCCAAACCTCACAGAACAACTCTCCTTAATAAAAAGATTTGTTCTGTAAAACTTGGACTCAGTCAAAAGGCCACACCCAAGGACCTAGAAGACCACACATGGCCTTGAGGCCCCAGGTTCCCCACCCCTGGTCTAGTCCAACTACTCATTTTAAAGATAAGGAAACAGGTCCAGAGAGATAAAGTGATTTGTCCAGGATCATATAGACCATAAGTGGGAGAACTTGAACTTGAAACCAGGCCCCCTGACTCCAGATCTAATGATCTGCTCTGGGATTTAGGAGTCATTGTTCCTGATTCCTGGAGTCCAGCAGTCTACCATGCTATGTCTGCCAAGAAGGTCAACATCATGACAGACCTCATTAGGACCAGTCATACTTTTCCACAAGTATGCATTGGTGCCAACATCAGAGAAAGCATATTATACAGAAAGAGTCTTTTGTTGAGCCCAACATGGCATTTTGGAGATCATTTTTTTAATGTGAAAAGAAACTTAAACTCCCTTGTTTCATAGAGGAGGAAACTGAGCTCTAGGAAGGGTAAGTGATTTGTTCAAGGTCACATAGTTATTTGTGGGCAAAGCTATGATTAAACCTGGGTTTTCTTACTCCAGGAGAGTACTGGGGCCAGCTTGAACTAGCTTGTAGAGTCGATTGTTAAACTTTCAATGTAAACATTTATACCTTAGAAATTGACAATTGCTACAAATCAGGACTTGATTCATTGTTTTGTTGATTGGCTACACATAAGAAAGTGTTAACAAAACAGGTTAAACTTAATAGTGCATGTGTGTATACATTTTTTTCTTTTATAAGCACTGCTTGTTCTCAGCAAGAAGGTAGTGACTAAGGGGCGGCCAGGTGGCTCAGCGGGTAAGAGCACCGGCTCCAGTGTTGGGATGACCTGGATCAAATCTGGGCTCAGATACTCAGCAACACACCCAGAAATAACTGGCCGTGTAACCTTGAGCAACTTACTTAACCCCGATTGCTTTAAAAAAAAAAAAAAAAGAAGGTAGTGACTAGAGGCTTCTGCTGCTGCTAGTGATAACTGGCATGTGTATAGTCTTTTAAAGTTTGAAAAAGTGCTTTCCAGCCATTATTTCACTGGAGTCTCACAACACTCTTACCTGAATCCTAGTCATTGCTTTCTCCAATGCCCCATATATTCTTATCTAGTATCAGTTACAGACCATGCTAGAATATTAAATATTTGAATAGGATTTTAATGGGTATGTCTGAAGAAATCCGTGATTGTTTCTGAATCTACATGATTTTTTTCATTTATAAGATGATTTAGCAAAATGGAAAATTCTTTACTCCAGCTAGGTCATTGTGTTGCATGCTTTTATAAAACACAGGGGCTTATCATTCTTTGAAAAATGGCACTATAAATAGCATGTTGATTTTTAGGTAATATATTAATTCCTTCTTTACAAGTCTATATTTACTAGCTGTGTAACCCTAGGCAAGTCACTTAACTTGGATTGCCTTCAAAAACAAAAAATCCAAGTCTATGTGCCCCTGGAGCCTAGCTAATCACATCTCTAATCTGATTGGCCTTGGCATAAGAATACCTTTAATTTTAATGATTTTCTCCTTTCCTCACCAATGTTTACATATGGTCATTCTCCAAGATTCTGTTCTCTTCTCTTTCATTATTCCCTCTTCCTTGGCAATTTTATCCATTTCCATGGTCTTAGTTATCAACTCTGATGCAGATGATTTTCAGTTCTCTATCTCTAGCCCTAACCTGTCCTTTGATTTCCAGTCCCATATCTTCAATTATGTACTAGACAGATAATCTACATTTTAAGCAAAGTGTACATTACCTTACCTCATCTTGCCCTGTCTCATCTCTGCTTTCATCCAGGCTATTCTATTTTTTTTTTCTTTTTGGAGGGGGAAAGCAGGGCAATCGGTGTTAAGTGATTTGCCCAAGATCATACAGCTCGTAAGTGTTAAGTGTCTGAGGTCACATTCGAACTCAAGTCCTTCTGACTCCAGGACCAATGCTCTATTCACTGTAACACCTAGCTGCCCCCAGGCTGTTCTACATGGTCCTGGATGCTCACTATGTTTTCATGTATTGAAATCTTTCCTTTCCTTAAAGGCTGAGCTCAGGTATCACCTCTTCCAAGAAGGTTTTCCTGTTCTCTCTCTGCCCATTCTTTCATGACATTCTTTTTGCAATCCAGTGCTTTGCAACCAAAAAAGCACTATGAAAATGTTAGCAGCAGTGTTAATTGATAATATTCTAACTAGTGTTGTAGGTATTTGAGTACATCTTATCCCTCCTTTTAGATTGCAAGTTCCTTGAGAAGAGAGACTATTATTTTTCATATTTATATCCAAAGCACTTGGCATAATTCCTTGACATGGCAGGAATTTTGTTAATTGTTGAATCAAATTGGATGGAATGAATGGAATTTCTATCAGGACCAGTCATTCCCAAAGGCAACTGGAACAGTGACAAAGTTAGGGAAGAAACTCTTATGTTGACTTCCTCACACTTCCAAAGTTAGTGTTCAATTTCAGATTAAACTGTTATTTCAGTCAAAGAGAACTATATTGGGAAGAACTGTGCTGAAGAAGAGAGTTTGAATAGGTGAATAATACCAAGCTTAAATGATAAGCCGAATAAAATGCCAATTTAAAGTCCTGTGTTGTCACTTTTCCATAAATATATCAGAGCAGCATATAGCTTCTGAAAAAATTATTTAGATCACTGACAACATTTCTTGCTTATAAACAAGAATTTGAAGTTTAAAAAATATGTTTTTGAAGACCTGGAAACATTTACAAGTGGTTGAAAGCTGAGTCTCCATGTATATTAGGTGATGAACTGACCTATCCATTCAGTCAACTTATCTGACTGATTTTCTTACCAAATCGACTCCAAGTAGAGTTGAATTTAACCAATCAATTCAATAAAAACGATTGAACTGGTTGTGTGTATGGGCATAACTTAAGTCATAGACTACATGCTGAAGTTATTTATATTCATCTCATTAATTCTTTTCTATATTAAATATAGAATCACGAGATGGGAAAGGAGGTAAAGTGCCATGGGACCTCAAGTTTAAAATGGTCTGGTGCTAAAATCAAGAAGAGGAATTTGCATGGGCAGATGTGACTGCCTTGATGTGATCTGTGTGTTCTGGGCTTTAGGGACTCCTAGTGAACTCTCTAGGGTAAATGGTGTGAGTATTTCCTAGTAAGGTATTTCCTAGGGATGAGGGAAGATAGTGACCCTAGAAAATTGTTTGAGAATAGGTTAATCTCCCAGGGAGTTCTCTTTAGTCATAAGAGAATAGTTCCCTCAGGGATGTTATCCATGCCTCAAGATGTCAGGTATACAAACTTTTGCTTGTAGGATGGTTTATGTTAAAGAAACTTAACATCACATTTCACTTAGCCCTTCTTATTTAGCAGAATTATATGTAATTATATTATTTTGCTCCCCACAGTGATTCAGCATTCTTTGTTATCATTATCTGTCAGATTAGTAATCTCTTATTCTATTTGATTTAGCAGACTCCAACCCAGATGCATACTCATTCTCCCATGACTGCCTGTTCTTTTCCCTATTGGATCTTCTAGAGCAGAGGTTCTTAATTTAGTGTCCATGAACTTGTTTTTAAAATATGTTTTAATAGTTGTGTTTCAATATAATTTATTTCCTTTAAAGTCTTATATATTTTATTCTAGGCATTTAGAAACATTCTCCTGAGGATGGGTACAAAGGCTGTACCAGCCTACCAAAAGGATTCATGAGAAGCAAAGGGTTAAGAACCCTATTCTAGTGGGAAGAGCTGAGTGGATCAGAATTTGAGAACCTCTGGGACAAGAAGAAGAAAAACACAGTAGGATAGGCTGCTGCGCACCTCTTCTATCTTTCTTAAGTAGGATATAATAGTGGCTTCCTTAAAAGTGCTTAATTAGAGTAAGAAGTGTTAGGCTGAGGGGGTCACGGATCTCATTCAGGACCATTGTAAGAGGCCTGCTTCACTCTTCATCATGACCATTTGGTACATGTAGATACATGCTGAATAAAAAGAACTTATATAGATCGTGGTTCAAAACCTGGGAGGCTCACTGCCAAGTGAACAGACATAATGGAGGATGGAATTTAGAACAAAAAAGGACAAGACTCTTCAATAGCCCCACTAAAACTGTTTTGTTATCGTTTCTTCCTTCTCTTTTATTTGCATGGGATACCCAAAGGAGCTTGAGAGACTGAGAAAAACCATGGTGCCTCAGACTCAGGGAATCCTTTGTGGTTTTCCAGAAGACAGCCCTCAAAAGTATTTAAAGCGGATATAGACTGATAATCAGTAATTAAGCAGGAGTTACAAGGACTATCTAACCATAAATCAGAAAGAGGCTTGGGACAGAGATTATAATCCTAGTGAGTAGGAGGAAGTAGCTTCAAAATACATACTGTGGGCTCTACTTAACTGTCTGACTGTTTTGTGTTCCAAAAGAGATGAGCCCATGGAGACTTACACTTTGGGAGTTGGTAGAAATTTCTCCAATGGAAAGAAAACAGTTGAAGCAATTTTTTTTCCCTTGTCTGATTAAGGGGTTGGCCTTCTCACTGATTGTGCTAAAGCTTGAGTCTCTGAGCTCCAAGCTAAAAGAAGGATGACAAAATTCATTTCTCTTTTTATGGAGCATTTTAGCAAAATTCCAGAACCACTATCCCCCTCTCCCACTACATTCTCTGTAACATTGGCCTCCTTGCTGTTTCTCAGACAAAATACTCCATCTCTGGACTTTGTGCATTTTCACTGGCCCCATGACTGGAATGTAGTCATCTCTGTCTCCTGGCTTTACTTAAATCCCAGCTAAAATCCTGCCTTCTGGGGCGGCTAAGTGATTCAGTGAATAGAGCACCAGCCCTGGAGTCAGGAAGACCTGAGTTCAAATCCGGCCTCAGACACTTAACATAAAACTAGTCACACAACCTTGGGCAAGTCACTTAACCTTAACTGCCCTACCTTACCTCCTCCAAAAAGCAAAAAAAAAATAAAACAAAACAAAATCCTGCCTTCTACAGGAAGCTTTTCCTTAACTCTCTTAATTTTAGTGACTTCCCTGTGTTGATTATTTTCAATTTATCCAGTTTACAACTTGTCTGTACATAATTGTTTTACACCTTGTTAGACTGAAAGCTCCTTGACAACAAGGACTGTCTTAGCCTTTCCTTGTATCTCCAGAACTTGGTATGTAATAGATAGCTATAAATAGATAATATTTATCAATTGGAACTTAATCTATAATAAAATGTTTATTGA
This sequence comes from Petaurus breviceps papuanus, assembly GCF_028583685.1. Taxonomy (NCBI): domain Eukaryota; kingdom Metazoa; phylum Chordata; class Mammalia; order Diprotodontia; family Petauridae; genus Petaurus; species Petaurus breviceps. The sequence goes on along the minus strand of NW_027186304.1, from coordinate 40,230,143 downwards.
TGTCTTTAGGAAGAGTTCAGGAATCCAAAGCCTTCTTAATATAGAATGTAACATCATTAATCTCTGTAATCATTAATCTCTGTAATCATTAATCAAGTAGACATATTCAGCAGCAACCACATGACTGGAGGGACCACGTTCAGTAGGGACCAGACCTTTAGACGTGACCATGATATCAACAGGAGTGTGATGACATCATCTGTATATGTTAGTAACCTTACAGTTTTATAGGCATTAGTTACCCCTCTATGTATGGTTCCATGCTCCTTGTGCACCTTCCATACATAACCCAATACCCCACACCTCAGAGCTTAAATGGATCAAGTCCAATCTTGGAAACCTCCCAAGTAATATCATTTTCTTTGATTGCTATCACCAAGAATTTACTCAGGAACTAGAAAAGTTCCTGAAGAAAGCCATTGCCTAGATCTAAAGAGATGTGGACAAAATATCCCTTCAGATCTGGTACAAGTAGTCAAGATGGCTAAGCATTTAATTAGAAATCAAGTTTAAATTCTAATTAAAGTCAAATAGAAAGCTCAGAGGACTCATTGGAGCCTATAAACAAATGAAGAAAAATGACAAGTGACTCATAGACAAACCTTTAAACAATTAAGTACAGTTCTCATCCCTCTCTGGAAAATCTCCCTTCCTTCCCTCCCTCCTTCCTTCCTTCCTTCCTCCCTCCCTCCCTCCCTCCCTCCCTTCCTTCCTTCCTTCCT
>NW_027186304.1:40196020-40229321 GCF_028583685.1 Petaurus breviceps papuanus | reverse complement strand
CACAGAATAGTGAGCAATTTAATTCTTAAACAATTGCTGGTTTTCAAAGCACAAAGACATGATTTACTAGATTCTTACTTTCAATTAGGGTGGTAAAATCTTCCATACTCAACACTACCCCAGATTTGAACTCTCCTCAGAAGGAATTAAATATGGGGTTGCTAGACAGACAATATCTTGACATTGTGATGAATGCTTATTTTATACCATAGTGATCCATGCAGAAATCTATTCTTTTGTTACTCTTGAGGGCTTGAACTATTCTGGAAAGGAAACACTCTTGGGGCTACTAGACAAGAAACTCTTTTTCTCATCAGATGAACATAGAAAAATCTTCTAGTAATAGCAGAGTACAAGGTCCAGATCTTTTGCTTCCTCACATTGTGATTGTTTGGTCTTCTTTCTCTCAGAGCTGCACCTCTCAGGAAATTCTCCTTCTCTGAATAGAAGGTTGGATTCCTGAACCGTAGTACTTGAAGTTACTTGCAACATAGCCCCTAAAGATGTTGCTGTCCCTTCTTCTCTAACTGTATTCTTTAAGCTTTCTTGAGTTCTCTGGATGGGAATCTCTCTGAGTCATAAACCATTGTTCTGCCTCAGTACATAATTATACTTAACAATATTGTTTGGTTATGGTTATTTTCCATGTGTTCTCATGACTTTAACAAGTATTTATCAAGCACTTACTATGTCCAAGGAATTGTGTTAGACTCTAGGGATATGAACACAAAAATGAAATAGTCCCTTCCCCCAGGACACTCCCAATGCTGAGCAAAGCCACATAAATAATTCACTGGATTTAGGAACAGTTTTCCTCTTTCTTACCCCAGATTCGAAGGAGCGAGAGATCACTGCCACCGAATAGATATCTACCTAATTATTATACCATTTATACTTGTATGTAAATTCACTGTAAGGTTGCAGAATATTTCTCTGACCTCAGTATAACATAGTACTTTAACAGCTCTGCCCAAGGGGAATTGTATGCCTGAAAGTAAATGTGTAAATCTGATACATTTTCTAGAAATAGAATTCTACAATCATAATGCATTCAATTCAAAAAGTTCTGAACTGAACTTTAATCTATTTGAGCCATACCGATAAACTTAAATGTCCAGACAGACATTTGGCCAAAGGGAATCCCATATCAAGAAGAGAAGCTGGACCCAACAGAGGTGGCTCCGAAATCCTTCCTTCCTCAAAAGAAGACAGAACACTACTTCTTTGCCCATAGGCCAATCATACCTCTCTAGGTATAACTGCTCTTCATGTGGGGATCTTATCTAGAAAAAACACATTTATGTAAGAATTAAAAACTTAACCTTGTCTTTTATTACATTTTACATCTTAGAAACAGAGCAATGACAGCTTTGGACATATGAGGAAATGAGGTAAAAAGAAAAATGGAATAATAGAAGATGAAAAATAAAAATTTTAATAGCCTTAATATTAGATTCGGAAGACAGGAAAAGAGTCTGGAAAATAGTCAGCGAACTTAGCTTTTTTTGGCATCTCCATGTAAGACAATGGTCCTACAGACATCCCAATTAGAATTCTATATGGTCAAAAAGTAGTATGACCTTATGGTTTTATTTTATCAAGAAAGTTCACTGTTACAGAATATCAGTCTTAAAAATAGAATTATCTTCACATGAATCTCTGCAGTAAGGATTCCAAGTCACGTTTAATTAAAGAATTATGTTTTAGTGAATCTGACCATTGAAGCCTTCAGTCTTGTAGATTAATGTCTAGATATCTGGTGTTTACAAAGGAGATGATTTGGATTTAGGGAAATACTTGTATCTGGGGAAACCAGATATTATATGGGATTCTGGTATTCTAATCAGAGAGTAAGACAGAGCCAGTCTTTTGGGTAGGATATCATATATACATTATGATTTAAAGACTCTTATGTAGGGCTCCTTCTTGTAGAAAATCTCAGTCACATTACCTGAAAATTTTGAGATCAGATTGCCAAGTTTGCTAAAATGTTTACCACTTAAACACAAATACGAAATAATAAGTAAATGCCTCTTGGAACCCTACTAGATTATAAACACCTTGAGGTCAGAGGCTGTGTTTTATTTATATTTGTATCTCTGGCATTTAGCACAATATCACCCATATAATAGGAGCTCTATACATGTTCATTTAAAAAAAAATTTCAACTTCACGTTTGCTTGTTAGTTTTAGGGGTGCCTAGAGGCTATATCTATTACCATGTCAACTCCCATTTGGGATGGGAAGTAGCAAAGAATGACAAGTGTTAGCTGTCTATAAGCCCACAGACCCACTGTATAACAAATATTACCCTTATGGCAGTACTCTCACACAACAAGCTTTTGGATTTGCCTCATTGGCACATCTTTTGGCTTCCTCATTGCTACTATTTCTCATCTCTGCACTGAGTTCCTCTGCCATTGGACTTGGCTTGCAGGAGAGAATAATACTTTTCCTTTCCCACTTGTTCTCTTCCCTGAAAACAGAACACTTTCCTCTTTTAGGTGTTCTTAAGGATTTAGTAATAAACATTATAGAGAGGTAAAATAACAAACAAAGACACATTTTCAACTTTAGAGAGACTTTGTGACTTAATTCTGGTCTTACATGCTAAGTACTATGAAGTAGGCCTACTCTGTGTGTGATGATGGCCAAGTCTTTTAACCCCTTTCTGCCTCAGTTTTCTCATATGTAAAATGGGGATAATAATATCATCTCTCTCCCAGTGTTGTTGTAAGGATAAAATGAGATACTATTTGTAAGAGGCTTTATGAATCTTTAAGTGCTATATAAATACTATTACTTCCTCTTCCTTTTTCTTCTTCCTCCTCCTCTTTTTTTAGCTACTTTCAGAAAGGTGAAAGGTACTGAGAATCATGGCTTACTTAAACCTTCTATGCCTGCAATGTTAACTAAAAGTATATCAAATTTTTGTCTAATGAACAATGACTCAAAGAGCTTCTGGAAGACATAACTCATATTAATATTGATATTCTTGCTATAAATAAAACAAAAATATCAAGAAATGGAAGTGTGTTATTCTAGATTTGAGGGACTAAATCCAAAGACTGGAAAAGTGATCAGTCTCTCTTATTCCTCAACACTTAGCATTAATACTTTATAAAAAGGTAGTTATATGGAAAACACTACCATTGCATCACAAAAAAATTGAAAAAAATCAAATGCCCATCTCATATATTCTAGTGAGGTTAACTGGACGACATGATGTAGCCAGTAAGGTCTTAGAAAGACAGTGGACACTACAAACAGAAATGTTGCTAGGGGACCTTCAAGAACTTCCAGGTAAAGGGAACGTTCATCAAGAAAGAAAGAAGAGAGGGCAGTCAGGTGGTGCTGTGAGTAAGAGTGCCGGCCCCAGAGTTGGGAGACCCAGGATTAGTTCTGGCCTCAGATACTTAACACCCACACAAAATAACTGGCTGTGTAACCTTGAGCAAGTTACTTAACCCCAATTTCTTAAAAAAAAAAAGAGAAGAAAGGAGAAATTACCTACTATGTGCTAAACACTGTGCTAAGTGCTTCATAAATATTATCTCATTTAGTCCTCACAACAACCTTGCAAATCAAGTAGTATTAGTATCTCCATTTTATAGCTAAGGAAACTGAGGCAAAAAGAAATTAAGTGACTTGCCTAGGTTCACAAAGTCAGAATCTGAGCCAGTTTCAGGTTTACAAAGAGCGACATGATCAGACCTATGCTTTAGGAAGACTATTTTGGCAGCTATATGGGAGGATAAATTAGAAAGCAAAGATACTAGAATCAGGCAGAGCAATTAGAAGATTATGATAATTGGAAGTTATGTGCAAAGAGTTAATAACTGAATCTATTGGAACTGAAGGGATCAACCAAAGGAGAGAGGACACAATGGAAATAGAAGTAGACCCATGCTAAGGATTCAGGAGATCCATGTTGACCCAGTAATGAAGATTGAAATGTCCCCTTACCTCTGAAAATCGACTGTCATGGAACTGAAAATTTAAATATATGTCATTTTTTACACTGGTTCTCTATGTTAGGATTCCATGACCTGACAGGTCATCCTAACATACCCAGGAGAATAGTCTAAGAAGGTGTTGTTAAGGAAAAACATCTGAGACACAAGCTATCTTCATCTAACCCTAGCATATTTTTGGTGGCCAAGACTTAGACAATTCACAGCACGCTACAAAGCAGCACACGAGACTACTTCATGGACACACATAAGATGGAGGTACATGGAGAAATAGGAAAATTGTTCAGAAACCATACCCATAGAGTTGAACTCTTCTGCCACAAACATATTTCATCCGGTCCTCATGCCTTCCTTTTGATCATGAACATAATTCTGAACTATAGTATTATGAAACAAATTATATACTTATATACAGGCCCAAAGGGCCATATTACCTTTGCTTTGACCTACAGAAAGCCTCAGAGTGAAATAGAGTTCTATCTTTATTACAGTTATTGGCCCTAATTCTTGTCTTCTCTCTTGGATTAGCAGTCTTATCTCCCTTATTGTAGTAACACACCTGTTGTGATGTTTTTTAGGCATGAGAAACTTTTCTCCCCTTCTTTAGTATTTGGAATGTAATTAAGATAAGTTCTTTCCAGGTGGGTGGTACCTTGACTATAACTTCTAAGTTTCAGCTTACCCTAATTACAGACTAAAGAAAAGAACTGAAGAGGAAATAACCTTGTAAACCTCTAAAGCAGTGCTTGAAATAGTCCTTTGTTCAATCAAAACATTACATTATGATATTATATGCTAATGTTAATTCAGTCCACTGAACTGCCACTCTTTTTTCTGGGAATGATTGGTAAATTATCATTTATGTTCATTTCTTTTTTCTTTCTGCAGTCCCCATTGCCTACCATCTCATGATTTGTCAATATCTTTGTTCTTACTAAGGTTGAAGGAGGGGGAAAGGAAAAGAAATGAAACTGAACCAATATTGCTTTTTCCTAATAGACCCGGTGGTAAAGAGGTTGCAACTATTAGTTTAGATCAGGTTTTGGAATTATTTGTGCATTTCAATTATCCATGTTCTCTACATTCCCTATTATCTCCGTTAAGTGCTGCCTGTGTTACATTACATTATTGGCATATCCTCCCAGATAATATATTGCTTTCTGTTTGGTGCAAAGCAACCAATTCATGGTTATTCAGAAAACTATACCATGAATGACACAAATCATCTTTCAATTATTCAAGGGTTTCTTCTCTAACACAGGGATTATATAGACCCTCTCCTGCTCTTTTCACTTTTCTGCGTTTTTTTTCTTCTGTCCTCTTGTGGGCCCTCTGGCATTTTCATTGCTTCCATCAGAGTGGAAGGGTTAAACAAAATTCAAACCAGGCCATTTTTCTCCTTCCTAGTAGTTTTGTTAAATGGGTGGGTAGTGGGAAAGAGATTGAAAGTATTGAATAAATGTAATGTTTTAGATGACTTGTTGAATATAATTTTTCCAATCTGTCCTTCACCCCTATTTACACAAATAGCTGAAAATTAGCTTTAACCAGACTATGGAAATATGGCACTAGTTTATAGGCATTTACTTAGTGTCACATTTGAACTTCCAGGTAGTTGCATATATCAGTAAAAATTATTTGAAAGATTGTTGAATGCACATTTTACTGATATGTCAAGTGTCCCCCCAAAAGATTACAACAATGTGTCTGAGCAATTTTGTATGTTGTGAAAGTCAAGAATTAACACCTAAGTAAATGAATTTAAATTTCATATTTTTCCTTTACCTTAACTCATCTTCTTCTTGAGGTTTTAAAAAAGGTATAACAATAGGGAGCAGAAGGAAAGTCATATGATTATCCATTAAACCAAATAACCAAGAATTGTATTTTTCCTTCCTTATTCTTCAGGTCGCTGGGAGATTTTTATAACAATTTTTTTTTCTTCTTGTTAGCTCAAAAACGAAATGATTCTTTTAAATCTTCACTTTAAAAACCTTGCAGATAGGATGAGACAAGTGTACCATTTTGAGTTGCTTTCCTTTAACAAAGCAGATCCCAGAACCTGTATGAGCAGCAAACCCTGAGGACGCGCTTGGGGTGCTTGCTGCTACAAATGGCGCTGTGAGCAGGATCTGCAGAGTAAAAGGAAAGCAACTCAAAATGGGTTAACAAGCTTACTTTAATCAGTCAGACATATATCGTTTACCTTGTTCAGGAGAAAAGGTCAGCACCCTGAACCTCAAAGTATACAGGCATAATTATCAAGACAGAAACATCAAGTAGACAGCTTTCCAAACTGTCCAACCATTACATCCATACCCAGTCAACATCTGGGTTTCCACATTCTGGGTTTTTCAAAGCCGGAGGACTCTCAACAACGGCTTCCCAGAATTCAGATCAAATCACAGAACACTTCTCAAAGTGAGTCCCAAAACAAAGCTACACATCAGGGCTTATATAGCCTTCTCCTGGCTCAGAGAATGTAACAACCTTTTGGACCCACTGGCCAATCAAAAAGTATCTACTGAAAAACAAGCCTCCCCCACCCCAGGCTTCAGGTGCACATTAGCCTAGGGGCAGGGAAGATCTTTAAAATTTACATTCTTATTACACTAGCCCAGCATCATATGACATTAGATATTTCAATGTTTTTAAGAATGATGATATAAAGAAAGAAGAAACTTCTTGTGTTCTTTTGAATTGCAACTTAGCAAAGGGATTTTATGTTTCTACTTCTCTTGACATTGACATCACTTAGGCTATAAGGCCAGAAACCATGTTAGTTTTTCTTTCCCTAAAAGTTATTAAAATGACTTAATGAGTTCATCTATGTAGGTTATATAAGGCTGAAGATTGTAACCTATTCATGCCTTGTTATCCTATGCAACTCTCATTCATGTTATTTAACATGTTCTCCAAAGAGGAACTACCCACTACACAAAGGAAGGAGGCCTTCCTTTTTTTCCTTCCTGGGGCAGGGATCTTTTAATATTTTATGGACACCAATGCAGCATTTGGATTGTCCATCTGTTATTCCTTATTGTCCCTACACAATTACCCCACCTTCCTTTCCTGTCATATGTTTTACAAATGATGCTTTTTATTCCATTTTTTTGCATGTAAGTTACTGTTGGCGATGTGCTATAGTCTATTTATACACACCATCTTCCCATTACATTGAGATAATCTGCAATTTCGATTCTTTGTAGTTTGTGATACCCCATGATTCACAATCATATAACACCACTGGGGAAATACTGATGTTCAGAGGATGGGCATTTTTGTCAGGGAATAGCTTAGGGTCACTGATAGTACTGTAAAAATTTCCCATATACATTTCAACTTGTATACTTGAAATGTACAAATACTTTTAAAACCCTATTCTCTTTCTCCTGAAATTCAATGCCCAGCTCATTGACCATCCATGGTGCCCTTGTATGGTATGTAGAATGCTAAATTAATTCAGCTAGCTGCTCATTTAACTGAGTGTTTGTCTGACCATTGCTTGAATTTCCATTTTTCTCATAATGCTAAGGTGTCTAGAGATTATGATCTTTGGAGGTCGCTGCTCTCCCCTTTCTTGTTATCCTCTAAGGCAGAGATCCTCAGACTTTCAAGGTTCACCATGCCCTTCTCGTCTCAGTAATATCTTCTTTTTTTTTTTTACAAAGCCCCTAGACCAAAAAGATATACCCAAAAGTTCTGTTTATTAAGTAAAATCCAAACAACTTAACATATATTTCAGTAGTCATTGAAAAGTATAATTATTAAAGAAAAAAATTTTATTTCATACTTAAATAACTATACTACTTATTTAATATACATTCTTATTTCCTGTTCCACATTGATTTCATGTCGTAATTGCTTTTTATCACAGTTGTTGCTGAAAACCCACTTTTGAAAAGGTATGACTTTAGACACAAATAGGCATATGTATATATACATGTATATGTGTGTATATATGTATACATATATGTGTATATATAATTATTCTAGACATACTTCTATTTATCAGTTCTTTCCCTGGATGCAGATAACATCTTTTTTCATATACCCTTTATGCTTAATTTGGGTATTTTTAATAGTCAAAATAAGTTATTCACTACTAGGGTAGGGGGGAAGGGGCAAAAAAGGGGAAAAAGGGGGGAAAAAGAAATTTGCATGATAATTTTGTTGTATATTTAAAAGAAATAGGTAATTGTGCATATTAGACTTACAGTTTCATGTATAATCATCTGTTTTTATTGTAGTATGTTATGGAAATTCTTGTTTCTATAAATTAAAAATAAAATAAATTTTAAAAAAGTTTTTAAAAGTTAATAAAAAAAAAAGGAGTATGCATGATTTTGTAAATGAGAACGTTTGAGAAAACAGAAACACATCTCCAACATTTGCGAACATGGAAAGGAATGTAGTGTGATCTGATGTGGAAACCCTGAACTACCTCAATTTAGGATTTTGTGAGGTGTCTGACAGATGTTGAATATTGTTTGCTGTGTTTCCCTCAAAAATTTAAAATATCCCACGGTGCCCCCTGTGAGGTCCTTGCTGTGACCCACGATGCCCTGGGGCACAGACTGGGGACTGAGTTTCTAAAATAATTCAATCCTGGCTAGAGATTTAAAGAGCTATATAAGGTCTGAATGTGCTCCACCAATTTCCAAATCATCTCTTCTTACTTAGCTAGGCCTGTGGTTTAGCACTAATCGCAGGGCTCAAGCAGGATGAGAATTACATTTACCTGTAGTTCCTTTAAGGGAATTTTTCCATGTACTTTAAAACCTATTAAAATACTTAAATGGGTCTATGATCTTATTGACATGGATCCAGACTGCTATTCACCTATCCCATCTTATGTGATCTTTCTTTTATATCCTCCCAAAACTTCACTGTGGAGGAATGGGAGGGTCAGCCAATGTGTTCAGGGGACCTTCTGTGATTTCCCCTGACTACAACCCATATTTCTGTTTTATCTGCCTTATTACTGATTCTTTAAGTAAAATACATCAACACTGAGCCAAGATTTCATTAATCTAGAACAAAATAGACTAGGTCAATAACATGAAAAAAATCTTTGAAGATGGCACAGAAAAAAATGCTGTGATAAATGACATCAATGAACACTGGCTGATTTTCAAAGAAACATATTATAATAATGACAAACACCTCCTGGGGTGGAGTATTTTCTAATGAGAGATTTTTATTCACACTTAACAAGACCAAAATGTGCTGGTAATAATAGTAATATTCCATGCTTCTGTTGGAAGGCTCTTGGTAAACAGATTGCATTGTAAGGGCACTTATAATTTTTACACCCCTAAAATGAATCCTACCTTTATTTGGGGTTTCCTAAACTCATGCTGGCCTTTATGCTCTCCAATCATTATTTCCAGAAAAGTAAAAATCAGTATTTCCTCATGAGCTGTAATTACAAAATAGTTTAGGTTTATCCTTGATTAGAGGAAAGATGCATTTCCTAAAGAAAGCAACATTTGCATATTTAAGCCTCTAAGGTGGGGGCATTTCTGATGACTTGGATAGAAGACTTGGAAGTTAGGCATCAATATTTTAACTACTTTTACCTCATTTTATTAGTCTTTAAAATGGGAACAATAATTGCTGACATATGGTGAAATCTTTAGATAACAGTACCAAGTTTTATAATACTATAGGCCCCATTTCCCAGGAGTAACTTGTGAGTGAATAATAATCACAGCATATAGACTTATATAAGAAAAACAATACCGTTTGGACTTTTGCACTGTATGTTTTATTAAAACTGGACTTCATAACTCTATGGCAAGTGGATCCCCAAAGCCTATCCAGTCATAACATTAGTGGTCCTTTTTGAAAAAAAAAATGAAGTTTAAAAAACTGTATAACACATGCCTTTTGAATCCAATGACATTGTTATACAAGAGAATTTAACCCAGAAAAAGGCATGGTAGGGGAAAGGGGTACAGGAAAAGACTTTTTAAAAAGAGACCCTATCCATCTTCCTCAGACACAGAAATTACATCCTAAATAATTAAAATAACAATGCACCTGCATTTGAGACTCGAGTTGACCCGAGTAGGCAGTGTGAATCTAGACAGCCCAAGGGAGGGGTCTCAGGGAAACAAAGAAAGAATTAACCTTCCAAACCACATAATATAAGAGTAATATAGAATCATTTTAATTCTCTTTATTGCTATTCCTAATGCTACTTCCCTACTTTTTCCAGTCTCCCTATTCCTCTCCCTTTCCCTTCCCCCCCCCAAAAATAACCCCACCTAACTATTCATCTTGATACCATATGGGATAAGATAAGACCATGGTGTGGTTGCTTGACCTCTGCAGTGTTAACTTGTCACAGAGTTAAAATTCAGTTCTTGTAACAGGAATTCTAATTTACTCCCCACATCACAGATGCAAATGTGTCAGATATTAAACCAGAGAGGATCACTCTGATGCCCTGCATTGCAGGCTTCCTTTGATGACTCCAGGGGATATAAAGGCATTTTGCTGTTTCCTTTTCTTCCTCTCTAGAGGCATCTGGCTTAGTCAGGTGGTTCACATTTCCACATGCTCCCATCTATTGTATGTTTTCTTTCTGCATTGTCTTCTTTTTTTCTTTCTATTATTCTATCTTTCTTGGCCTTCCCTAAGAATCTCTATCCAGAACTGAAATACTTATTTGTTCCTGGAATTTCCATCTGGTCTAAAGAGGATGAGAAGCAGTCTCATGTCAGTGACACTCTCTGATAATTATAAAGCCTTTTACTGCACACCCCCACATGAGCACATGCACACACACACATGTTTAGTACCATATCTCCCCTCATATGCTGTATGCTATGGCAACCTCTCCCCACATGCTTCTGCCTGATGAATCTATCACTGATTTAAAAAAAAAAAAAAGCTCCTATTGCTATAAGAGTGGGATTTATTTAGCCATTTCCCAGTTATATATAGCTCACATTTACTTTCTTTTCTTTTTTTTTTCAGAAAACAGGATCCTTGCCTTTCAAAGATGTTACATGTGCAAAAATACAGTTTGGCAAAGAAATTATTTTCTATTCTCATGAGTCTAGAAGGACAACCTAACCCATGAGTATTAAGCAAGGCAGAATCACAGGTGAGTCCAGGCAAGTTGTCACTGAAAAGTCCTCCTATTTTCCCCCTCATTCTTTATGGATTGTCTGCTGATCTATTTGAAGAGTACATAATAAACACATTCTCTCTGTTGGTTGTAAAACACAATTAGACTGATAGAGGCAAGGTCATGCAGCCAGGTGTAGAGAGCCCTGCCTGGATAGAATTGTCTTGATACACATCTGTAGGCTTTCTATTCACTTTTGCAATTTGCATTCTAATTAACATCATCTTCACATTTACCATGCATCTGTGGGCTTTCTATCTGTCTCTGCATCTGTAACCCATGGTGACCAGGAGCAATATGGGAAGGGAGAACATGGCTAATCTCTGAAGAGGCTAGCAGCCGCTCCATTACTTGCATATGGAAGCAATAAGAAGGAGGAGGAAGACAGCAGGGTTACTAAGGAGGTCTTTTTACTTTCTCTCTTTCTAACCTTGTTTTCAACTATTTCTAAACTTCTAGATCAGAGGTTCCCGATCGATTTCAGTCTCTGTCCCTTTGACTTTGAGGAAAACTTCCCATGCCTCTTCTTTGATCTAAAGGAAAATAAATCCCAGTGTTTGCAATGCCTATGTACACAAGGAATATATAAAATGGAAATTCATTCCTCACAAAGAAAACTTTGGTAATATCATAATCCTTACTATTATGAACTTGTTAAATGTTTATCAGATCCTTGTCATGTAAGCATCCCCCCTTGGCAAACTTCTCTTGGGGAGCTTTTGTTCTAGAACAGGTTTTCTCATCCTCTTTTGTGTCATAGACCCCCGTGGCTGTCTGGCAAAATCTAAGTATCCCTTTTCAGAATAACGTTTTCAAATAATGAAACAAGTTTCAGTTCTAGTTTAGTGAAAATAAAGATGTATTTTTTCTCATCTAAGTTCATTGTGCCCATCAAATCTATCTACAGACTCCTTTGGAGGTCCATGGCTGCTAAATGAGGAAGTACCATTCTAGAATATTTGGGTCCGAGCTCAATAGTTCTCTTAGTATTTGATCCAACGTCCTGCAAAATTAGGTACTTAAATGCTTTTTGAGGATGATGCCACAAGAAAAGATAAGAAAAATATAAAACTTCTTATATTTTTGATTGAAGGGTAGCAAAAGAACCTTTTATTTATCTACAACATTTCACATTAATAATTTTAGACTGTAAGATCAGAAGCTGGTTTTTTTTTCAGCTGAGTTGAATATGTTGATCCCAATAGCTCCTATTCTTTGGGATCTCAAGACTATACACCTTTAGGAGTATTAAAAAAAATCTTTTTTTTATTCATTTCAAGGCTAAATGTCAGGAGCATAGGGGTGATGATTCTCCTATTTGACTTACTTATGTGCATTCACCAAGGAGAAAATAAGTTTGAGTAGTTTCCCCTCTATCAGGTTCTAGTCAGAACACAGTCTATAGACTCCTTGCGGAAACTGGACTGTAAGTTCCTTGAGGGCAGGGACCATGTCTTTGTATATCTCTGTTACAAAGAAGCAGATCAGATTGCATGTAGTAGCTACTTACCATCTGTTTATCGACTGGAATGTGAATGTTGCAAAACGTATTGATCTCCCTCCTATCCATTATAATTGGGGGAGGAGGGGAAAGATTCATAAGGAAGAAATGTTGAGAATTCTGAATCCCCTGGCCCTATTACATACCTTGATAGTTAGTGCCTTCCTCTAAAAGAGATCGTCGGCCCAATAAATATTTTTGATGAATATGATTCAAGGCTGTGTGTGAAAAAAGATTGAACTCCTCAGGTGAGAGTGTTTACTCCTGTCCTCAAATATTCTGAGTACCCTTTCTTACCCTACCCCCAACCCAATAGAACATAAGCTCTCTGAAGAGAAGGCAATCTAGCATGTTTATCTTTGTATTTCCAGTGACTAGCGGAATACCCTCATAAACATATACACATATGTCTATCTATCTATCCACCCATCCATCCATTCATCCTATTTTCCATCTCTTTCTCCTTCTCTCTCTCTACACTATCATACATACACACCTATACAAACATACTTTAGGGGATCCTGGAAGTGTGATTCCATTGGCATAATGGTGAGGAAACTCGCCCTCTACCAATGAAAGTCAGCACATTCTCTGAAAACTTTAGAGAGTTGCCTAGGGGAACTGAGACTTAAAGGAACTTTTCCAGGGTGACATAGTCAGCATATGTCAGAGAGGGCATTGGAACCCAGTTCTGACTTTCTATGAGGCCCACTCACTCTTATGCCTTACTACCTTTCCTGTGCCTTTGCAATATAGATAGTTAATAAATCTTAATAGAATTCTCAATTAAACAATTTCAAAAGAGTAATTCTGTCTTGCAGACTCTCTCTCTCTCTCTCTCTCTCTCTCTCTCTCATGGTATTCAACCTCGTAGAAAATCTAGGGTGGCAAGTGAAGCTCCAAGCAAATATGTCACAGAGGACTAGGCCTTTAAACCCAAATCACTCTGGCTCTCACTGATTGGCCAGTGATAGGTCCCAGCCCAAGCCTCACTTGGTCATTGTTTGGTTTTTGATGGCTCAGAGTGAGTATAAATAACAATTGTTTCTGTTCTGGCCAGAAATCCTGAGGGTCTTCCCTTCCCAGACAGATTTTTTTATTTTTGAGTAGGCAAACTAGACCATCTTTTACCTCATTTCTTACCTAGCCTTAAATCACTGAATGAGTGTTGCCACAGACAAACTGAGACCTGGGAAAGACCTTAGCTTAGAAAAAAACAAGGTTACTTGCTGTGTCTGGTAACCTCCAGTTGTCTTGACCCGTGCCTTACCACTGGGTTCAGAATGATGCTGGAGGAGAGAGTGAGACTGGTGACTTTGCCCAGTCCTGCCTCATTTAAACGCAATTCACTTGCAAGTCAAGACATCACCCTCCAGATGTCATTAGTCCTCTTCAAGAAGGAAGGACAAACAACACAGAGGACCAATTACTCTTGATTGAAATGCAAGTTTAGCATGTCTCCAGTCTTTCATCAATACATTGGCTACGTTTTTTTACCCCTCTGAAGTCTATGGACACTTGACTGGGCCAGAAACTAAGTCATCTACATCTAAGAACTAAATCATCGACATAGAAGAACAAATTTCAAATTAAGAGTTTTTAGCTGCAGTACATATGAGAAGCAAATATAGGTATTATATATATATGTACATATGTCTATGTAAACATAAGTTTATACATACATACATACATATATATATATATATATGTATATATATATATATATAGGCAATGACTTAAGATGCTTTGGAGGGTGGGGCATGTTGTAGTCAACTTGCTCCTGAGAACCATTGTTAAATTGAAAATGTGAGCACTTATACCTCAGAAGTCTGAAAATGTTACAAATCAGAGACTGATTTATTTTTGTCTTAAGACAATGATTTTTAAAGCTAATTATGCAAATTAAACATGTTCGTTCTGCATAAATCACCCCCACCTAATTCTTGTTGTTAAACATTACCAGCACACCCCTGACTGGAGTTCTTATATATAGATAGAGAGGGATCTATGATTTCATTGGTATAGAGGAACTCAACCTGAGGAAAATATTGGTGCACAACAGTACCTG
The DNA here is from genome assembly GCF_028583685.1 of Petaurus breviceps papuanus. Taxonomy (NCBI): domain Eukaryota; kingdom Metazoa; phylum Chordata; class Mammalia; order Diprotodontia; family Petauridae; genus Petaurus; species Petaurus breviceps. Next base: position 40,214,637 of record NW_027186304.1, on the reverse strand, counting down.
ATCTGTAATTTATGTCTTAAAGAGAGGCCCAGGGCACTGAGAAATACCTAGACTCACACAGCTAGTGTAGAAATGCTCCTACTTCTATCATCTGGGGCCAAACACAACAGACAAATTCCTTGGGAAAATCTGAGGGAAAAGGAAACAGTAGGAGACAGAGAGAGTGTTGGTGAGGGAAAGAGGTGCAGCTATTAAAGGAACGGTCAAATTTGAACTGAACCTTGAAAGAAGAGAAGAGGAAAGGATACTTTTATGAATGTTCAGAATAGGCAAGGGCATGTCAGATCCAAAGAACAATTAACAGTCCAGCTTAACCAGGAAACAAAGTATAGGAAGTGAAGTCAATAAATATTTATGAAGCACCAACTTCATATGACTGTTACAATGCTGAGCAACAGGGTAACAAAGAAAGATAAAAAACAGATCCTGGTCTTATAGTTTAATGGGGGAGACAATATGCAAGCAGCTATATATAAACATTATGTATGTCATAAAAATTGGAGTTAATCTTAGAGGGAAGGTGCTAGCATTAAGGGGAACTGAGCAGGACTTATCTATATGGTTACTTTGGAGAAGTAGCATGGTGTTTTGAAAGGAGTAATAGACTTGGAGATGGGTTCTAATCCTACGTCTAACCCTTACTAAGCGGTGTGACTGTGGGCAAATCGCTTAACCTTTCTGAACCTCAGTTTCCTCATTTCTAAAAGGGGGATAATACCTGTAATATCTACTTCCCTGGGTAGTTGGGAGTCTTTGCAAAGCTTAAAGTGCATTATAAATGTCAAACTTTATTAAATATGGATAGTCACAAGAAAATAAAAGAATCACAGAATTTCAGAGCTGTGAGTGTCCTTAGTGATCTTTTAGTTTCAACCTCTCATTTTTTTCTGTTCAGAAAGCTGGTATTTGGAGGGATTAAGTGACTCACCACCTGCCTGCCCACTTGAGTTCTGCTATAGTGTTCTTTCTACTGCTATATGTTGAGTGTGTTTTTTTCTTATTAAATAGCCCACACCAGTGTACCCTTTTCACACTTTTGGTTATCCAATGGTTTGGTTATTTTCTTGGAAGGCTTTGTGCTTCAGCTTTGGTGCTGTTTTATGATCCAAGTGGCAGGGCTCTTCTGCTGACCTCTTATTTACCCCCTTTCTCTCTTTTTACAACTCCCACCTCACATATCTCTGCCTTCCTCCTTGCTTCAGAAATCCAATATACCACCCTTTATTTTCCAACTAGAAGCGGTAGTGAAAACCCTGTTTTCTCAAGTGAAATGAAGCAGCTGGCACCTTTAGGGCTCCCATATTATCATTATTATCATTTAACATTTATAAGCACTCACAGTATGCTAGAAACTATAACATACAGTATTAAGGAACTTGCCATCTAAATTAGACACAGATAGATACACATAAAAGAGAAAATGGAGGCAGGGGGTGGGTGAAAAGAGGATGAAGAGAGAGGGGAGTCAGGGTTACTGCCACCACACTTCAAACTCTTGCTGAGCCTGTGGTTGTCTAAAGACTCAGGAACATGTCCAATTTTTAACAAAACTATCTGAAATGGCCCCTGAAGGGATAGTCTGAATTAGCAGGTTTTAAATTTTCAGCCCAAGAATTCAGGGGGAAAAAAAGATTATTTTTTGATCAGAACTGTTCTTACTTCTCTCCATCTAGGATGTCATGACACTCTAGTCTGTCTCTTCCAGCCCTCCCACCTTGGACTGTCATATTGAACTCAATGACTTCAAGCCCAGCAGTGGAGATGAGGGATAAAACTGTAGGGAAACTAGCACACAATTCCATTATAGATACAAGCTAGAATCATGAAACCATTCCCTCAACAATTTTTTTCTCTCTGGATCCATCTCCCCCATCTCACTCTTTCCTTAAGTTTATATCACCATAGAATTTAGTGTGAAAGGGGACCTCAGTGACTTAATCTATAGGTTTAATCTGTAGCTGAAAAAATCAACTCTTCTATAATACACATGGGAGGCATCATTGCTCATTGGAAAGGTTGTCAGGTTTGAAGTCAGAGAACCTGGGTTCAGATTCCTGCGTTGTTACATATTGGCACTGTGAACGTAGGCAAAACAAAATCCCTCTGGACCTCGGTTTCCACATTAAAAAAAAAATAAATGAGGCAGTTAGACTAGACTAGGTGGTCTCAAAGGTCCTTTCTGGCTTTAAAACTATGAGCCTGTGATCAGCCTTTTTAGGAAGATCTCCATTGAGGGTGAATGAGTGGGAAGTCTACTTTAGGAACATTCTATTTGTTAGAAAATTTTCCCTTGGATCAAATCTAAATATATCTCTTTGCAATATCCACCTGTTATTTTTAATCTGTCTTCTAGTCAAGCAGAAGTTTAATTGCTTTTCCTTTAAAAAATAAATCCTCCCCCCTTTTTTACCCATATATAGCCATAAATATAGCCCATAAAATACATGAAGATAGCCATGTCTTCCCAAGTCTTCTTTTCTTTAAGTCAAAATATCTCCAGTTCTTTCAGTTAATTCTCAAAAGATGTACTGATGATTCTCTTCACCATATTTTCTTTTTCTAGATATTCTCCAGCATATCTGGTCTTTCCTAAACTTGTGCCCCCAGAACTGAGCACAACATTGCAGGTGTGCTCTGGCCAGGACAAAGTACAAATGGATTATCAAGGGGTAGGGAACCTTCAGCCTCAAGGCCACACATGGCCTTCCAGGTTGTAATGTAATGTAATGTAATACCAAGCAAAGGCAACTTCCCAGGTTCAAAATACCAGCATAGGTGCTCTCTATTTTATTCAGTAACAAACCCAGAACAGAGAAGATCAAAACATGACATCATTCAAAATACAGCATTTACTAAGTGTGATTAAATCATCTCCAAGGCCTACCCCACCCCAGGACTTTCCAATCATTCAATCAATTACAAAGTCTCTGTTCCAAATACTTCTCCACCCCTAGGCTATACCTTAATTAAGTCCATCACAAAGCCCCTCTTCTCAAATGGAGATTAGTTTCCAAACATAAGTAAAATACATTCATTTGCTCAACCATAGAACACAAAAAGGTCAAAAGTTCCCCACCCCTGGATCACAATTGAATCTACCCCAGAGTTACATCAAGTTTAAACACAGCACTTAATACCCAAATGGAGGTCTTTTCTTCATCTTGACACGAGGCAAGTTCTCAGCAATCTTAGTTCCTGGGGAGACAAGGCTTAGCAAGGCCATAAGATACATTGCCAGTCCCTTCATGAATTTATCCTCTGTCTGTAGAACAATCCTAGAACCCCTGAACACATTAGCAAAGCCCTCTCCCAGGATTTCTGTAAACATACAACAAGAAAATCCTTCTTCAGGGCTTCTAAACCAACAGAAAGGCTCCCAGACCCCTGCAACAACAGCACTGTCCTTCACCAGTGGACAGTATTCATTCTGTCTGCCGGACAGTCTCCAGACCCCTGCAACAACAGTACTGTCCCTCACCAGTGGACAGTATTCACTCTCAGTACTGTCCCTCACCAGTGGACAGTATTCACTCTCTGTCTGCAGGACAGTCTCAGGCCTTCTTAACCAAATGCCAGGTTCCAGGACTTCTTCAACAGGACAGTCTTTCACCAGTGGACAAATCTGGCAAAATAACATCAAAACAGACAGACAAAGTACCAGCAAAACAGCCATGTCTCCTCAGTCCTTGGCAGCTCAGGGGGCAGGTCTCAAAAGTCCAGGGCAATTCAAAGCGGCCACCAGCAATCTCTTAGTCTCTCCCTCTACAAGAGGTGCTGCTTCCAAAAAGAACTTCCGCCTCTCTCTTGTCTCTCCAAATCCACGTCACCAGCTCCTCCCAGTCAGGACTTTCTTTTCACATCAAAAAGTCCATCCCACAGGTGGGATTAACAAGCTCTGGGTTTTAATACAATCAATTTGAAAACCAAGCCAATACAGGGGAATCTTTAATTGCCATTACTATCACACAGGTCCTCAGCTGTGGCCTTTTGATGGAATACAATTCTGACCAAACAAATTTTTTTATTAAAGGAGATTTGTTCTGTGAAGCTTGGATTCAGTTAAAGGGCCACACTTGAGGACCTAGAGGGTCACATGTGGCCTTGAAGCAGCACATTCCCCACCCCTGGTCTGTCCTATCTAATCCTCCTCATTCCAGGGTACTATGCCTCTCAATGTAGCCTAAGGTTACATGGACTTTCTTGGGTACCATTTCCCAAAACAGACTCATGCAAAGTATGATATCTTCTAAAAGCATCAGATCTTTTTAAAGTGACCTGCTTTCTAGCAATTTCTCCACAGCTTGTTTGTGTAGTGGATTTTAAAGCCCAATTTTAACACTTTACTTATCTTTGCTAAATTTCATTTCATTAGAGTTAGCCCAATACTCAAGCATATCAAGACTTTTTTGGATCCTCTTATTCTTTGTCAGATATCCCTTACACTTTTATGTCATTTGAAATTTTGATAAGCATATCATCTATCCTTTTTTTTCTAAATCATTGATTTTTGTGGTCTTTCAGTCACTTTAATTATTTATGACTCTTCATGACCTTATTTGGAGTTTTCTTGGCAAAGATACTGGCATAGTCTGCCATTTCTTTCTCCAAACCATTATACAGATAAGGAAGCTGAGGCAAACAGGGCTAAGTGACTTGCCCAGGGTCATACAATTATTAAGTGTCTGAGGCCTAGTTGGAGCTCAGGTCTTCCTGACTCTGGGTCCAGCACTCTATCCATTGTGCCACCTAACTGTCTCCATCATTGATAAAAAAATTTAAAAAGTCCAGGAGGGCCAAGTTCAGATTCCTGGGTCCTTCTACTGAAGACTTCTTTTCTGGTTGACATCAAGACATTAATGACTACTTTTAGAGTTTAGTTAAGCAACCATAAAAATCCATTTAATTATACTATCATCTATATCATAGACTTTTCTTTTCCATAAGAATAGCATGAGATACTCTGTAAAATGATGTGTTAAAATAGAAATAAACCATACCTACATTATTTTCTAGATCCATCAACTTAATAACAATTAAGATTAGTTTGGTCTGATCTGTTCCGCCAACTCTTTGTGATTGCCATTTCCTTTACTAGGCATTCTTTAACCATCATTTTCATGGTGTATTCTAGACTGTTGTCTGGAGTTGACACTAACTTTCCTTTCCTTTATTTTGCCAATTTTGTTCTCTTCCTTTTTTCTGAAAACTGAAATTGACATTTACCCTTTTCTAGTCTTACCTCACTATCCTATAGTTTTCACACTCTGTTCTCTTCCCTTCTTTCAAAATTAGCATGACATTTATACCATTTTACTCCTATGGTGCCTCTGACATTCTCCATAACCTTTGACAGTGGCTTGGCAATCACATCTACTAGTTCTTTTTCAGTACTCAAGGATATAGTGTTGGGGTCAAGTGACTTGAACTCATCAAGGTCAGCCATTATACATACTCTTTTATTATCTCTTTAGTTACCTTGGCTTTCAACTTTCTATTAATCATTTTTTGTTCTGTCCTTTCTAGTTCAAGGACCACTCTCCTTGTTGGAGAGAAGTCTAGTAAAAATTGAGTAGCTTTCCTTTCCCTTTGTGTCAGCCACCATCATCCCATATGCCCCAAGTAGGGTCCTACCCCTTCTTTCATCATCCTTTTCCCCCAGTAGAGCTAAAAATCCCTTTTGGTTGTCCTTAGCTTGTTGGCACTTCCTATTTCAGAAATGCCCTAGGAATGAATTTTTTAAAGCATTTATTAATTGCTTTGTATCTTCTCTTCAATTGTCTGAATCATACCATAAGACTTTATCCTTGTAATAAACCTGGGAGGTAGGCATTATTATTATCCCCCTTTTAAAGATGAGGAAACTGAGGTAGAAAGAGATGAAGCGATGTGCCCAGAGTCATACAGCTAGTAAGGTAAGATTCAAACTCAGGTCATCCTGCTTCCACGTCCAACTCTCTAGCTCCTGCATGAACTAGCATTGAATCCTACTCTGATTCTCTCATTCAATAACCCCTCATTTCGTAGGCTTGGAAACTGAGGCCCTATTTTCTTCCTCATTTCATTTTTCTAGCTTTTTCATTCTTGGATCTAAATCTAATATTGTTAGAATACTACTGGCAATTCAATTGAATTCAGTCCAGTTTATTTCAACTGAATCCAAACAACACTTGTTGAAGAATGGCTCTTTGCAAGGCCTGTGCCAAGCACTGAAGCTTTAAGCTCTCTTAACTGTCTGAACTGTGGGGTTCATCTTGCAGCTGAGTAGAATGTTCTGGTTAGCTCTCAGACACAGGCCCACAACAACTCTCTGATAACCAGCATATTCCTTCCCTGACTTAGCTGTAAAGACATGACTCATGGCCACTTACTGTGTTGAGGTTATAAAACAACAATAATAACCCAGTGAATCTTCTGAAGGTTTCTTTGAAGCAGAGCCACCAGGCATATCCCAGCAGGCAGAATAAAGTAGAAGGAGAGTTCTAGATGGTGAATCCAAAGACCAGAACTCTAGTCAAGGAGACCAATTAGGAGGCTTTTGGAGTGGTTCTTGGCCACTGATCTATATACACTGCGATGATTATGAACAAATCAAGTCTTTTCCTCTGTAGAGTAATGGTATCATTCTAGGTGACCTCTAAGGCTCCTTCTGGCTATACAATTCTATGATTCTGCAAAACACTCTTCAATTCATGAGTTAAAAGCAGACTCAAATTACTGGCACTAAGATTTCACTAAGAAGTTATGAAAACAGTACTGAAAACCAGGTCTGCTTAATTACAAAAGATGGTAACATGCAATGTGAATACTGATCTATAGCTCTGATACTACAAGGCTTTCTCCAGAAAAGCCTGGAGGGACGCTGTCAAGTTTGACAGGCCCCAATGCAACACCCACACACACCCCTCCATAAAATATTACATTTTCTATTTTAAAATAGCCTCTTGATAGGTTTTTTTTTAAACTATCAGTCTTCTGAAATGATCTCAAGTGCTGAAAAACAGAAATCTTTTCAATTTTAGTCCCCTGCTAGCTTGTAAAAATGGATTTGGCAGATAGAGTGGCAACCACCATCTTAACAAATCCAGTGCCTCTCTGGTTGCTTTATTTTCTCAGCCAGCTAAGAACTTAGGGATTTTACATATATGTGTATGCATATATACGTGTGTGTGTGTGTGTGTGTGTGTAATTATAGTCCTCACTTTAGAGGGTAACTATTTTTTAAATTTTTTATGTTTATTTATTTCTTACTGTCAAAGGAACATTCTCAAACAACAAAAAAGTAATTTTGAAGGAAGGGAATGTTTTGGCCTGTCATCTTATAACTTTATCCTTTAAGAAAAATTTTAGTTTCTTAACATAGCAATCACAATGGTAAGCAAGCTTGTCCTCAAAGACTACTACTGACTGTATCCTGGGTTAAGCCCAAAAGGGAAAATTTAGAAGAGGCATTACCACATTAACAACTCACATTTTGGGTGATATTTTCTTGAATATTTAGAAAGCAGGAACCTTAGCAAATCTGAGGGCTTTCCTATCACGTGGTAACCTGAACTTTTGTCTTCAGATTTTCCCATCCTGTTTCCTTGGGTCTAATCCAAATTAATCTTCCTAAAGCATCACTGTAGCAGTATTGCACCCAAACCTTCACCCTTCTGCCCCTGCTAAAAAAAAAAAACTTTCAATAACTCCTCATTTCCTACTGAATATAACTGAATTTCTTTAGCCTGAAATTCATCTGCTCATGAACAAGTGGCAGTGTTTCTTTTCAACTGCACGTCACAAAATCACAGCATTACATCACAGAATTACAGTCCTCCACCTGTTGTTGCACACTCTACCCTTCTTTAATATTCCAGACAAGTAGCCTTCCATCCTTTGCTTCTCTAGGGAGAGGGAAGCCATCACCACTCAAGGTAACACATTTCACTTTTAAAAAGCTCTAGGTATTTGGAAGGTTTTTCTTACATTGAGCCTAGATATGTTTCTCTATGTAACTTCTATTTATTGGCCTTAGTTCTTCCTTTTAGTATCAAAAGGAATACATTTAAGCTCTTTTCCATGGGATGACTCTTCAGATGTTTAAAGATAGATACCTCATGCCCCCAAGCCTGTTCTTTCCAAGATAAGCATCCCTTACTACCTGAGTTGATCTTCTTGTTTCATGATCTCCAATCTTTTTATCATCAGGTCATCTCCTTCTATACTCTCTCTAGATTTTTAATGTTCTTCCTAAAATATGACACTGAGAACTGGGCAACATCCTTGGGATGACCTAGGTAAGCATAACTAGACTCTGACCTCCCTTGTTCTGGGAACAAGTCCTCCATTTTTAGTATATTAGCTATTTTGGCCACCATATCGAACAGTTAACTCAAATTTAGCTTGAAATCTACTAAGACCCCTACATCCTTTGCAAACTCTTATCCAACTATTTATACACACACACACACACACACACACACACACACACACACACACCTATAACATACTCCTTGAACCCAAGTCTATCTTATTATGCTTGATCAATGTGCTATCTTTCCAAGGCCTTTTGGATCCAATGTGGTAGCAGTGCTTCCGAGTTTTCTAGCATCTACATATTTCATAGATGTGTCATCTATACCTTTATTCAAGTTGTTCACTGTAATATTGAATTGCATAGGGTAACAGACCTGGGCTACTCCATTAGGCTTCCCACTAAGTTGATATTAGTAAATAAATTACTACTCTTTGGGTCATTTATCTACTGCTGAGTCTCTCTAATACTAGATTTATGGAAGAAAAAGTTCATAGCTGATTTGAAAATTTAACCATTGGCTCTCACTAACCAGTTGGAGTTGGAGCTGGTTCTGGCACACCCCTGAATGTACTCCCTACGTTCAACACTGTAGTTCTCAAGCCCCCATTGACAACATTTCTTTTTATATCAAGCCATCACTCACAATTATGACACTTCTAGATCTTAAGTATAAGATGTAAGAAGTTTCTATTTTCAATGTGAGAAACTGTTATAAATTGAGAAGATATGGGAAACATCAAGTCCTACTGATTTTGACTTTGGGAATTAGAAACAGACAATGGAAGTTGCTCAGCAGAGCATTAGTTTTGCTGAAGTGGGTTAACCAATGTGTTAGTCAAGCACAAGAAAATAGACATCAAGAAACTTTTATGGTTAATTCCTGAGGCAGAAAGAGTCCAGTGAAGTTTATGGTTCCAGAGTTGTACATGAGCCTCTTTGGCAGGTTTCTACAAGTTCGTTTGTGCCCATCCCTCACAGATGATGAGTGCACTGGTGGAAGGTTCTGCCTCAGATTGTGGGACAACAATCCATCTGTTGGTGGAGGAATGTGAGGTATTTATTATTTATGAATTTTCTTTAATACATGAGTACTTGTGACGTTGTTTCTTATGCTTTTTTGTAAACAAATGGTTATGCCTAAGATCTAAAAGTGTCCTGATTGTGAGAAGCTGCTTATATAAATAGAAATGTCCTCAGTGACGGCTCGAGAACTAGTGTTGAGCACAAGAAGTATATTTAGGGGTGTGCCAGCCCAGCTCCAACTGGCTAGTGACAACTAGCTGGCAAATTTTCAAATCAATCAATAAAGATTTATTAAGTGCCTACTATGTTCCAGACACTGTGCTTAATTTGTTGTTCTGTTGATTGTCTAGAGTTAGGAAAGTGTTAAAGAGCAAATCAAACTTAAACATTCGTGTCTTGCATTTTTTCCCCCTGGAAAGTCCAGTCATTAAATATTTACCACCATACCTCTAAGTATATTTCCCCTCAATAAGATTGCCCCTAGTATTCTGGAAGAAATAGAATTTAAAAGTGTGGTCTTTCTCTGGGAACCTAGACCTGCTTGTGTGAAAGCAAGCTGCAGACTTTTGGCTTTCAGTGGCATGGGGGAAGTGGTCAGAGAGAGGGCAGAGTTGCAAGCCTTAGGTGGGCTTATGCAGCCCTGCCAGAGCATGGTGGCCTATGAGGGAGAGGATATTGAGTGAGTGTTCCAAGGGTTAGAGATTAGCTTTCTCTGCTGTTAGTTTATCATATTGTTACCTCATTCTGTTTCTCTTGGTGTCTTATACCATGCAGACAGCTGAAATAACTTCGTCCTTTGTGCATAATTCCAGTTTTGCAAAGGTTTGAGAGGTTGTGAAGATCAGAAAAAAATGTGTGGCACTCCATCTTCTTACCTTTTCTTTTAAGTATTTGGACGCTATGCCAATAAGGGCATATATATTAAGTATTGATATTGAATCAATATTCATGGTGCCTTTGAGTATAATATAATTTCTGTGCTCATTTTAAAAAATCTTATCCAAAATCATTATTGCTATTCTTCCTTTTTTGAGTTTGGCTGAAACATAACAGGTTTTACTTGAACTTCTCATTTTAACTCGGCATGATTTTTTGTGTTCCTTGTAAACAACAATTTGCGGGATTATACTTTCTAATCCATTCTACCAACCTCATCTTTTTATGGGTGAATAGGTTCTCTTTACTTTCACAGTTATGCTTCATGATTTGGTGTTTCCCTCCACCCTATCTTCTTGTACCTTTTTCTCTCTTTCCTCTCTACATTTAAGGTCAGAGAAGAGAGGGAGTTTGCTTGACACTTGGGATTGTATAAGTGCTTCTCTTCATGTTATCCCTGATTCCATATCTTTACTCTTTCTTTCTTTGCTTTCAATACTCCCCTCACTTTCCTCCCTCCAAAATTCCAGTTTATTTCCCTTATGACTATTCCCTTACCTATCCAGTCCTCCCTCTTAAAAGCCCCTCCACCTCCCCCTTTTTTCTCTATCTGTTCCCATTACCTTTTGAATTTATCACAATTTATGGTCCATTCAGTTATATTTATATAAATATGAACTCTTTACAAAATGAACTTTAATGACATCTTTTATCTCAAGAAAGGTTAATACAAATTACATATTAGTTCAAAGGACTATTAAAAATCGAGTTCTTATAATTTATAATTTTTATAACAATCCATTTCTTATTGTTGTTGTTCAGTTGTTTCAGACTTTTCTGACCCCATTTGGGGTTTCCTTAGCAAAGATATTGGAGTGGTTTGCCATTTCCTTCTCCAGTTTATTTTACAGATGAGGGAGCTGAGGGAAACAAAGTTAAGTGACTTACCCAGAGTCACACAGCTAAGAAGTGTATGAGGTCATATTTGAGCTCATGAAGATGAATCTTCCTGCCTCCAGACCTGGCATGCCATCTGCTACACCACCTAGTTGCCTCGCCTAGCTTCTAGACCATGCCAAAAGTAATAACTTAAGGCAGATAGCATTATCACATTCCTCTGGTCCAGAAAACTTATACTTGTCTAAGTCTTAAACTAGGGAATCTGCCACATTTTATTTTATTTTGTACCATACATATTACTGTCTGGCATAGACATAGTCTCTCCTTTTGCATAGGCTGCTAAAAAATAGAGCTAAAGTTATTTTAGATAACTCAAGGCAAGATAGCAACGCATTGTTCTGATGATTATTTCTGTGACATTTCCTTTAATATGTTACATATTTCCAACCTTAAAAACGTGCTTTAAATGCTTTAATATATTCTGAATATCATACTGTGCCTGCTTTTTACTCTGAGTCTGACGGTGGCTTGGTGGTCCCTTTCTGTCTTATAATTCTGGGATTATTTAATAGTTTTAAGTGTTTTGATATCAGTGTCACTGGAGGGGAAGAAGTTAGCAATGCTCTTTATTAGCCCACTTAGAGTCAAGCTAGAATTAATGTGTCAACCACTCAATTCAATATTTCAAGGATCTGTGATTTTGTCGCTGTAGGTACTTCCTTCAGAAAAAGAGATCAGAACTCACTGCACACCTTAGTTGATGGTTTTGTGAATAGTTGTGATCCAGTGATGACCAAATCTTGGGTGATTACCCTTTCCATACTTTGTTAAGTGGGCCTCTTCAGGAAAGTCATATGATTGGTTGCCAGACTAATGCCTTTTTTTTTTTAGCTTAGAAGCCCCTCCCCTTAGTTTCCATTTCAGTAATAGTACCTTCAAAAACCCAAGGTTACCTCCATGCCATGTAAGGCACCACTGTGTGGCTTTAAGGGAGAGCATCTTCCAAACATTTTTTTCAAAATCATTAAAGTCAATTCTTGCCTCCTCTGCTTATTTGCAATGTTCACTGATCCAAGCTAGAGGTTTTTGGTAGTTGCTAAGAACAGAACTCTGCTCATAGAAAGATGCATGACATATTTTAAAGTTTCAAATGCATTATTAGCATTTTCTTTCCCACTTTCTCGGGTCTAGAAATCAACAAAACTGTAAATCAAGCCCTGATTTGTAGCATTTGCTGATTTCTGAGGTGTAAATGCTCACGCTGAGAAGTAAGCAATTAGCTTTCAGAAGTCGGTTGGAACTGGCTTCAGCACCTTTCTGATAATCTATAATGTTAGTGTCTTCCCCACTACGCAATGCAATCTCCATCATGATATACCAATTGAATGGATGTAATTCTATTAAAAAGATTCATTTAACATCAAAATAATGTAAGATGTGCTGTGCTCCTCCTCCCTCACTTTACAGGACCTATAGGTGTTCAAGGAGGATGAGCATCTACAGTGTGAGGGCTTGCAGAGCTCTTTTTAGGGCTGCTCATTCACTTTTGGTGCCCACCTTCACCCGGTTTTCACCTGTGACTACAAGAAGCTGTGGCGGTGGCCACATCCTGGTGAACCATCTCAGCAGACTGGCTAAACCAGATTGAGGCCAGCCAGCAGGTTGCACACCTGTCTATGACTTGGGGATGGGGGGGGGGGGGTCCTATCCCAAACATGTGACGACCTCTGCTGCTGGGATGGGCGAATGAGAACAGTTTGTTCTGATGGCCATGAAGGTGGCCTCTCTATGGAGAAGCCAATGTCACCTACCGCATCCTGGGCTATCAGCAATCATCCTGATTTTTCTCTTGCCACTGGATTTCAATGACTGGAAGAGAGAATGAAGTTGATAACTCTGCCTCACTTAAATCCAATTCATGTGCAAGTCAAGACATCACAAGTTATGTAATTGGTACTGTTCAAAAATGAAGGACAAATAGCAGCATAAACATATACATTAATAGAATGTTTAAACTAGAAGGGAGCTTAGAGGTCATCTGGTCCAGTTCCCTCATTTTCCAGGTGAGGAAAGTGACCCAAACAAAAGTACAGAAGCTTGTGTAAAGGTCACACACACAAATATAGTTGATATAGAGAAAAAAAATGAGATAAATATTTTGACAGCTGAAATTCAAAAAGCATAGTCCTCTAATCTCCCAGGATGAATGACTGAAATCAGTGAATTTTTTTAAAATCAGGAATGCAATTTAATATAATACAATAAAAAGATGCAGGTTAAATTAGAGAAACCATTTGATCACAGAGAGGATCCATTACAAGTTCATCCCTTTGTAGAAGAACAGGGTATATTAAGTTGGAAGAGGGATAATTGGCTTCTTTTGTGAATAGAGACAATAGATGAAATAAAAAAGAAGTTGTATTCCTAATTTTTACCTGCAGCAGGGTTAAACTGAAAGTTCCCTCCAAAATGCCAAAACACCAATGTGAATAGATTTAGCACAGGACATATAATTCCCACTGCTCTGCTGGTAAAACAAACTTTATGGAGGATTCCTGGACTTTTATAATGATGGAATACAACCTTAGGCAATATAAATTTATAATCTCTCATGACAAATGGCCTTTTAAAATGCAGTAGAGTACTTGATTCACAATTGAAATCAGTGTGATTTTCTGTCATATGATATATATCATACATATATATATATATACATATATACACACACATATAGATATGTATACCAGGCATTGTATCAGACCTCATACAATGTTATGTTAACATGTTAGCATAATCTCAGGCAACTTATGATTTATTCAGATTTTACAGGGTTCATAAAATCAAGGAATACATGAACAAATATAGGTCCTCACTGAATCCGAGCTTCATGGAATAAAAGGATTTGCTCCATGAAGTTTGGATTCAGTCAAAAGGCCACACTTGAGGACCTAGAGGGCCACATGTGACCTTGAGGCCAAAGGTTCCCTATCCCTGGTCTATAGTTAAAATTACATAAGGATTAGGTAATCTCTACTTACTGGGAAACTGTTAGAAGAGTCCTCTATATGCTATTTTATTTAGATTAAATGCAAATGGACTTGTCACTAACCAAAGTCCTTTAAAAACCCAATTGCATGAAATACCCTTAGGTTGAAATAGTAAGAGGCAAAATTATCTTAACCTATTCAAGAGTCTGCATATGAGTCGAAAGGAAATGAGTACATTAAGAACTGAGAGGATAATTCATGTCCCACTCTACCTCCCCTCTGCAATCCAAATGGGCAGCTGGCAAACATAAGAACATGCCAAAAAGTTGCAAATCCTCCCTGAGATCTAGCCAGAACTACTTTTTTCCCCTGAAGTTGACCATTCCATCCATGACAGCCTCCAGAGGGGGCATATTCTCCCATTTGTGATGTTTTAGTAGATGTAAACTCCTTGAGGGCAGGGTCTATTTGGTCACTTAGTCCCTATTTTTTTCCTTATACTACCTACCACATAAAAAGTGCTTAACAAATATTCCCTGAGTTAAGTTAAATGGAATTTTGCTCTAACTAGAACTGCAAGAACCTACCATATGTGCCTCAAGACAGTTTCTTTGAGATGTTCTTGAAGAGGTGAAAGGAAATTGCCTAGTCAGCCCAGTAGGATTCTCACTAGAATGCTTTCACTTCTCCTAGATTCAAAAAGTAACAAGCTCAATTTGTCTTTTAGATGTTGCAATTTTGGCAAAATGTAGATAAATAAATAAATAAATCACTCTGGTCTATATTCCCGGGCTCATGGAATCTTAGACCTTTCAATTTGGAAAGAGTCTTAGGAGTTGTTAAAAATTGCGAACAATAGCTCAACAGGAATCCCCCACAATGCCCCTGACAGATGTTCCCCAGATTCTGCTCAAGCACTTGCGGTGACACAGCTCAACATTTTGCAAACTAGATAATTCTGCTGTTGCACAGCTCTAATTGTTACAGGATTCCGCTTCCCTTGGTCCTAGAAGATCATCTAAAGTTCCCTTTCTCATGACATTCGTTCAAGTATTTCATAGCCCTTCTTATCCTTGGCATATTATGTCCTCCTTAAGCTTTATCTCCTCTAGGCTAGGTACTCCCATTTCCCTCTACTGTTCTTCCCGTGATTTTTTTTAATACCCTTCACAATTCCAGGTTTCTTCTTCTGCATACTCATTACTTTTTTCAAAGTCTGTCTATAGCTGTGATTATAGAATTGTGAATTGAACACAGTACTCTAGATATAGATCGGACCAGGATAGAAAACAATGGTCACAATTTAACTGATAGACTAAAATTATATTAGGTACTTATAGAACTTGTAGTCATCTCAAATTCCCAGCTCTTTCTCCCATGAGTTAGTATCAAGGTGGGTTTCCCCATTGTGTATTTATGCAATTTTTAAAGATCTAACAGAAGACCACATACACAAGCATGTACTCACAACACAGTATGCCAAAAGTATTAGTGCAATTTTAAGCTATTAAACCTTGTATGTATAAGTATGCACATGTGTATGTACAAATATGCATATATACATATAAACTTTAATAGCTTAAATTTCTCAGCTTAACTATATCTAGACATGTAAATCCACACATATTTATATACATGTCTATATATGCACCTATACATCTTAAATTTTATCCTTTTCATTTTTAGCCATTGTTTCAGCTTAATTAAATAGTTTTGAATACCGATTCTGTTATGGTGAGAAGAGCTAGACTATGCCTAAACAAAACCCTTTAGCTAAAAACCCAATTAGTTTATGAATAAAATAGTCTTAAGTTGAAGTAGTGAAAGACAAAGCTATCTTGATCTTTTTAAGAGGTTGAATTAGTCAAAAGATGGGTGTAAATACTGGATCTTCCACTGACTAGCTGGGTCACCTTATCTATGTCAGGCATTCTCTTTGAATTTCAGTTTCATTATTATAAAATGGGTACATAATACTTGCCTTACTTATTCTCATAGATATTAAAAGGAACTAATAAAAATGTATGCTCAAAACTTTGTATCCATAAAGTGTCATATAAATGCAGAAAATGATCATGTTGTTGATGGTGATGATGATGCCACTGCTGCTCATGATATTGTCAAAATATCTTATCCATCCCTCTAAGGTTTATAGCTTCTAAAAGCTAGCTAAGGAGACCCACTGGTAAACTCTGAGGAGGAAGCAGATTTCTGCCTGAGTTGAAAAAGGTTAAAGTTTGTGAATTATTCTCCCCTAGACTATAAAAGAGTAGTGTAGACATTCCTCTCACATAGTAGCCTGGTATATAGTAATGTAGTAAAAGCTTAATAAAGGCTTGTTGACTGTCCTATAGACATCTTAAATTCAATATGCCCAAAATGGAACCCATTGTAACCCTCAACCCTTCTACTTTTTCCAAAGTTCCATCCTTCCAATTTCCCATGCTCACAACCTCAGTGCTGTCCTTGATGCCTCACTATCTCTCAACCCCCATATCCAGTCACTTACCAAGACTTTTTGATTTCACCTTCACACTATTTCTCAAATGTGCCTCATTCTCTCCTCTGATATTGCCACCATTCTTGCATGGACTTTCTTCTTTTCATGCATGGATTATTACTGCTGGTTGGTCTGTGTCTCACAAGTATCTCACCAATATGGTCTATCTTCCATGGCTGCCAAAGTGATTTTCCTAAAGCAAAGGTCTAATAATGTCACTCCCTGCTCAATAGACTTCAGTAGATCTCCATCATCTCCAGGATGAAATATATAACCTTTTGTTTGGTATTCAAAGGTCCTCATAACACTCCACCTCCTTTCTAGTGTTCTTTCACCTTATACCATCCACCTTCCATGCATGTTTTGACCCAGTGACACTGGCCTTCTCTTTATTCTTTGAACAAGACACTCCCATCTCTTCACTCTGAAAATTTTCTCTGGTTGTCCCCCATACTGGTAAATGCTCTTTCTCCTCACTTTTTCCTCTTGGTTTCTCTGGTTTCCTTCAAATCCTGACTAAAATCCCACCTTTTGCAGGAAGCCTTTCTTAATCTCTTTAATTCACTAATTCTAATGCCTTCCCTCTGTTGATTATTTTCTGTTTATCCTATACACAGCTTGTTTGTACTTAGCTGTTATGCATGCTTTCCCCCTCACTGGATTGTGAGTTCCTCAAGGACAGAAACTGTCTTTGCCTTTCTTTGACTCCCTAGAGCTTGGCAGAGTGCCTGGCACATAGTAGGTGCTTAATAAAGGTTTATTGACTGAATAAGTAGTAAGCCAAAGAGTAGATGTAGTTTACAAAATTGCCACTGGAGATTATTGCCACGGGAGATGTTGACTGGAGTCAATAGAGAACAAACTAGTTGGGGACTTAGTATGGAGTTTAGAATGATTAATTTGGCAAATCAGAGAGAGCAATTCAAATCTGTAGAAGTCCAAGGAAGAATGAGCCCAAATATGTTGTGAAGGTCAGTATGTTTAGCTATGAATCCTCAGGTATTTTGAGGGCATATTTGATATGGATCCCCAACAGCTTGTGGGTGCCCTAGATGTAAATCTGTGGGGGCTAGGTTAACCCCTAGGTTGAACCTTGATTCAGGTAACATGGTGGGGGGATCTGGATATACCTTCTAATTAGTCATGTTAGGTGTATATGTGGTTACCTCTGCAGAATGTCATAGGCTATTCCCAACTACCATGTCCCATATCTTCCTCTTAGACATGGTAACAGGATTACACATTTCTTCTTTAGCATTTTATTTAGTATAAATTGTTGCTGCTTCTTTAGAAAATCCCAACTTGCCTGTAATGGGTCAGCTACATACTGGTTAAATATGTGTGTGTGTGTGTGTGTGTGTGTGTGTGTTATACTCACACACATATGGATAGATAGATGGATAGCTAGATAGCTGGCTGGCTGGTGTAGCAGCAAGCACCCTAAGCGTCCTCAGGGTTTGCTGCCCATACAGGTTCTTGGATCTGCTTTGATAAAGGAAAGCAACTCAAAATGGGTTAACAAGCTTACTTTAATCAGTCAGACATATATCGTTTACCTTGTTCAGGGGAAAAAGGTCAGCACCCCGAACTTCAAAGTATACAGGCAGAATTAGCAAGACAGAAACAGATCAAGTAGACAGCTTTCCAAACTGTCCAACCATGACATCCATACCCAATCAACATCTGGGTTTTTCAAAGCCGGGAGGGCTCTCAACAACGGCTTCCCAGAGTCTCAACTGATCAAATCACAGAACACTTCTCAAAGTGAGCCCCAAAACAAAGCTACACATCAGGGCTTATATAGCCTTCTCCTGGCTCAGAGAATGTAACAACCTTATTGACTCACTGGCCAATCAAGAAGTATCTACTGAAAAACAAGCCTCCTACCCCAGGCTTCAGGTGCACTTTAGCCTAGGGACAGGGAAGATATTCCAAATTTGCATTCCCATTACAGCTGGCTGGATGGATAGACAGACAGACAGACAGACACAGACAGACAGACAGACAGACAGACAGACAGACAGACAGACAGACA
>NW_027186304.1:40182687-40196010 GCF_028583685.1 Petaurus breviceps papuanus | reverse complement strand
ACAGACAGACAGACAGACAGACAGACAGACAGACAGACAGACAGACAGACAGACAGATAGATAGATAGATAGATAGATAGATAGATAGATAGATGATAGATGATGGCATAAGTTTTTTCCTTCACTTTCTTTTCTGTGTTGGCATAATTTTGATTATCCTCTTTCTCTGTAGAATTTTTTTACTTCTATGTTTATGAATTCTTTATAATCTAGTAATCTGGAAGACACAGAAATTCTTCTCAAGTTTTCTAACCTTTTTGTACAACAAAAGATCCACTTATCTTCACAATATACACTAATAATAATCACTGGAAGGAAGAAATACACAACAGACAGATGACTAGAAAACACCTCTCAGTAGCCATACTTAGGATATAGACTTAGAAATACCCTTAGAAATCAACTAGTTTAACCAGCTCACTTTCCAAGTGAAACTGGTGCTCAGAGATGGTGACTTTCCCAAGTTTTTACCCAGACTTGAGACTAAAACTATTCCCCAAGTGCAGAGGGCTGCCTTCGGAGGAAGAGCTCACCCTCACTGGTGGTCTTTTAGTTGTAATTTGATCACCACTTGTCAGAGATGCAGAGAAATAGACTATACTATTAATGAGATGGGGTAATGTCAGTGCCCTGTGAAGACCCTGATAATTGCCCTAAATTCTCTTTCACTTAGTACAGGATGCCTAGATTTCTCCCATTAATCCCTTTAGCTCATGACTTTGTTTCCTATAAAATGATCATAATAATTGTAATAATAATAATAATAACAATAATAATAATAATAGCAGTAACTTCCATAAAGGCCTTGAAGCTTGCAAAGCTCTTTGTGTAGATTTTTCTCTTGTTGCAAATACCCTTGGATGAGTAACACTTTCCCTGGGGAATCCTTTGTGGCTCCTCCAGGAAATTCCCCTTGTAAATTGCTTTTATATTTACTTAGCTCTACCCTCTCCTGCCAACCTGCCAAATGGTGTGGAGTGTTAGTAATTAATAAGTTGTCAACCACTCCTCTAAAGTAGCACACACACATTCACAGCACCCAACAGCATCCCTCAGAAGACTCTCCCAGGCTCTCCCAGGGACCCAATCCACACAGTAACAAGGAATACCTTGCTTACCCATCTTAATGCTACTCCACTCCTAAGGCTGGTCTATTTGCTTTTACTCTTGCATTTTATAAGCAGTTTATGCAGTCCATAGGGACTGCATAGGGAGTCTATGCATAGGGAGAAATAAAAGGTACTGGGTCTAAGAATTCAAAGGCTAGTTGCTGGTATTGCATGGTTTCAAATGATTGAAATAGATAATCTGGTGAGGGCTAACCTTTTTGAGGGAGTTAGTAGCTTCAGGCTAAATTCTGAAGGCCAATGGAAATTTCTTCTTTGGGGAACGAACTACTTGTCTCTGAGTCCTATTCCCTACCTCAAGCATTTAGAGCTATTTATCTATTCCTCTGTGCTAAAAAGACTCATTCAGCTACTTCATATAGCTGATAATTAAAAATACTATCCTTCAAGTCACTTCGGTTCAACAAATATTTATTAAAATTCCAACATGTCTGAGTCTGAAATTACTGTCTACATAATACTTACACTCTAGTCAGGAAATATGACATTCAATTAATGAAATAAAAGACAATACATGGAAAGTGCCCAAGAAAGGCATTAATTAAATGAATCGAGGAAAGGAGGTCATTACTGAATAGGTATACCAGGGGAAATTCCTAGACAAAGTGATATTTGAGTTGGACTTTGAGGAATGAGTAGAAATTCAATGGAGGGTGAAGAAGAGGGTATTTCAGGCATAAGAACCAATCTGAACCAAAGCATTGGGATTTGGGGTAATTCTGCTTGAGTACAGTATGAGATAAGGCTGAAAAATATGGAAGGCATGAGAGAATGTGAACTTTGCTTGGTAGGCAACTGTTGTTTGTCCTTTGTTTTTGAAGAGGACCAGTGACATCACAGGGTGATGTCTTGACTCGTGAACAAATTGGATTTAAGTAAGACAGAGTTACACAAAGTCATCAGCCTCACTCTCTCTTCTAGGGTCATTGAAATACAGTGGCAAGATAAAAGTCAGGATGAGTGGCTACAGTCCAGGATGTAGTGAAGGACCTGGACTTCTTTGATGTCTAACCAAGCTCTAAACCCTCCGCAGCACCTGCTTCGACCACCTTCATGGCCTTTGGAACAAATTGTTCTCATCCACCCACTTCACCGGGGGAAGTCTTCACATACTTGGGGTAGTCAAATCCCTAACTCACTGATGGGTCTGAGGCCTGGTGATTACCCTCAACCTGGTTTAGCCTGTCTGCTGACAGTTTGTCAATGGCCACTGTGCATGCTACAACTTTTTGAAGTCACAGGTTAGAACTGGGTGCCACTTAGACACCAAAGGCAGAAGAACAGCCATGAAAAGGGCTCAGCAAGCCCTCACACCAGAGCTTCTAGTCTTCCTCAAATACTTCATAGGCAGTAGGCATCTCATGAAAGCTGTTGGCTTCATAGTTACATCTATGCATAAGAAAAATACTTATGTGAGAAATGTAAAGGTCTAGAGCCAGGAGACAGTAGAGATCACAAAAGTTATGTTAGGAAGCTATGGTCTAGGTGAGTTTTAATAAATGAAGGCAGAGGCAATGGTAATAGAGAGGAGGGGAGGAAATGTTTTAAATTCAATTCAACAAGTATTTATTAAGTGCCTGGGAAGGCAAAGACAAAAGTGTTGCCATCTCTGACTTCAATGAACTCATCTTCTATTAGGGGGAAACATCATTTCTACAGGCAAAGTAAATATACACTTGCACCGGTAGAGTAAATATATAATATATACAAAGATTTGAGGTCAAACATGGCCTCAGGTCTCCCTGACTCCAGGTCCAGCATTCTCTCCACTGCATCACCTGTCTGACTCTAGGTGCTCCCAACCCCAGTTAAATCAGAGCTATAATCTCTCTTCTATTTCACCTTCCCCCAAAAAACCCCCAATGAAATGCAACCTGCTACATGCAAAAATAAAACTGTAAGAATGATTTCCAGAAACTTACATTCCATTGTATTCAATCAAAACCCAAAAATCTGTTGATGTATTATCTTATATGATCTACAGCAGCAACAGGTGGTAATACAATGTGAGTGCTCAATGAGCAGCAGCCTCGAGGAGTGTTTCAGCTGTCTCTGTCTTTAAGGTTACAACCTTTCTGTTATTTAAATATGTTTCTTCATGTGAATGGCAGCTGGCCTCATCCCACTGTTTTTCAATGAGGTACTGCACAGTTAAAAGCATTCTAAAAGCCCCACAAAGCATGAAGGAGCAAGGTGGGTTGTACCCTCATAGGAGAAGGGATGCTCATGCCGGGATGAACCCCCTCATTCATTTGAGGTTCTTTCACACCATGATGCATCTGTGTGAGATTTCTCCTTATACAGTGGTTATGGATTCACGAGGACGGCAAGATGGCACGTGTATGTTAGATTTTAACAACCATTGAGTTTGATATTTTTTTGGTCTTTTGGCAGACAGAAAAGGAAAGGAAGAATATATCCTGTCTGCCAATATTTTCCCCCTGATTTGAAAGGGTTGGAAAAATCTACAAATATACTATGTGATTTTTATGGCTGCACAGTGTGTCTGTCAGGAGGTTGATAATTTTTAAGGTATCTTGATAGAACTACACGAATATACAATTCAAGGTAATAATTAATTCCCCAGGGAGAGCACTCATTAAAAAGAAAAAAAAAAACTATGTTAGCAAAGAGGAAAGAAATAGTAAAAAGGTAAGGAAATCACCAGAGGAGTGAGCTGCCAGGAAGTCTCTATAGGCCTAGTACAGAGACTTCATTGTAGGTTCTTGACTAGGGATTTGCCTTTCTCAACAATACTTAAGACTGTAGTGTTTCACTTAAGAGAAGCAAATTTGTATAATGCAAAGCGTGTTGGATTTGGAGTCAGCAGACCTGAATTCAAATTCTACTTCTGTCACTTAAACTTTCTGTAAACATATCTGTAAAAATGAGGACGTTGGCTTAGCTAAAGCCCTTTCCAGCTCTAAATTTATGATGCAATGGTCTCAAAGACCCAATAAAATATATCTTAGGTAATTATCTCAGAATATCATCCATTTACTCTCACTTCTAAAGAAACAGCCTTCCAAGACAACTTGATTTCAAATTCTGCCTCTGACATGTACTGGCTGTGTGACTGTGGACAAGTCCCTTAGTCTCTAGCACCCTGATTCTCTTAAATAATAGCTTGAAGATGGATTGTCCATCTGTATCTGTAGAGGGAATTTCCTCACTGGGATTTCCTACATAACAATGAAATCACAGATCTGGGCCAAAAAAAGAAAAGAAATTATCCATAATCCACCACAAATGAATTTAGTTAAGAATTTAAGTGACATACTTGAAAGACTACGTGAGCTCCCTTAGACTTGTGAGGTCTTTGAAAGTAGGGACTGGCGTGTGTTTGTGTGTGTGTGTGTCCCCAGCACTTAGGGCAATGCCTGGTTCATGTTGTTGTTGTTCAGTCATGTCTGACTTTGTGATCCCATTTGTGGTTTTCTTGACAAAGATACTGAAGTGGCTTTCCATTTCCTTCTCCAACTCGTTTTGCAAATGAGGAAACTGAGGCAAATAGGGTGAAGTGACTTGTTCAGTGTAACACAGCGAGTAAGCATCTGAGACAAGATTTGAACTCAGGTCTTCCTGACTCTAGGGCCAGCACTCTATCCACTGTGCCACCTAGTTGCCTGCCTGATTCATGGTGAGTACATATTAAATATTTGCTGACTAAGTTTAAGCGAGAACAAAGACAATCTGTTTTTTTTTTTTTTTTGGTACTTATTGTTTTATAGACTGTGAACTCTGAGGACCCTTCTGTTAGGTTCATATTTCCTGGATCATCTAAGGTTGACAGGAGAGCTTCCCACTCCTCTGGCTTTGCATTCATGTGTTCCTACACCAGGGTTGTATCAATGTCTATGAGGGGTGCAATTTCAGTGCATATACAAATAAATATGAATAGACAGCTAGGTATTACAATGGTGACATTGGGCCTTGAGTCAAGAAAACCCAACTTCAAATCCTGCCTCAGACACTTATTAGTTGTGTGACCTTGGTCAAATCAATTAACTTCTCTCAGCCTCAGTTTCCTCATCTGTAAATGAATGAATGAATGCATAAAGCGTTTATTTTGTGCCTACTGTGCACAAAACAGTGCAAAGAACTGTTCTAAGTGCTAAGGAGACATATAGAAAAAGCAAGACAGTCCCTCATCTCAAGAAGTTCATGTCCTATTGGAGGAAAAACATGAAAAGTTTCTGCTGAAAATCAGATGGAAAAGTCTCATGGTCCTTAGGATACAGCAGCAAAGCAGATTCAAACATCTCTTCTTCAATTTCATTTATTCTAATAAATCATCTCTGTTTCAGATGTTGAATCATTTGACAATGCTAAGTACTTTGGTAGCAAGAGTTTTCTTTTCTGGGTCTTCAGCTGCCATGACTATGGCACCTTCTACTCCTGCAGGTGCCAGGCTGCAATTTCACAGGAATGTTTCAGGGCCCTGGTTTGGAAGCAGTGTTATTCCCAAGGCTCTTGGGTTTGGGATCTTGGGCTCTCTCCATCAGGAGCTGAGAGGAGATGGTGGTCAAGACGGTGGTGGTAGTCTGACTTGCCTGTCTTGCTGTCTCCTGTTTCTCCCCCAGCATGCTTTGCTGCTTTAACTAGGCTGATTTGCCTGCCCTGTGTGTGGCAGTTGGTTGGCAATTGGAGAAAATGGTTGACTCCTTCTCCATAGGAGCTTCTTCCCCAGATGAAAGTTGTGTAAAGTAGGCACAATAGTACCTATCTCCCAGGATTGTTGTGAGGGTAAAATATGATATTTGTGAAGCACTTTGACAAGTTAAAGTGCTATAAAATGCTCATAATTATTACTGTGGTGGTGGTGATGCAAATTTTTGCATCATTACCAAGCACTGAATGGTCTTGGCTTTGATGACCTCTCTCTCACTCCCCTTTGCCATTCATGACACCACTCATCAGTTTGGTTTAATGAGCTTTTCAACATAGAATTTAAGGCAGCCATTTCTCTCACTGCAGTGTCTTGCCCTAGTCTCCTTTCAATACTCTTGCCCCAACCCTGCAAACTAATAGAAGATTCAGACATATGAGGTCATTTGTTTTAACTTCATGATGATTATTACACTGTCCGTGTTTGGGGTGACTATTTTGGAAAACTGAATGAAACCTACACTAGTACTTCCCCACATTCCTCCCTTCATATGTTACATTACCCCCATTAGCATGTAAGTCCCTGGAGGGCAGGAAAAGACAAGACATTGGAGTAAGAAGAATATCCCTGCTCTTGAGGAACTTATACCCTAATGGGAGAGACTACTCATATGGACACGATCAATGGTAATTCAGAAGGAAAGATTCCTTGGTCCATAGGCACAGAGGCAACGCACATTGTAATGCCTCTTCTATAATGTCACTTTTCACTAATAAAAGATATCAGTTTCTGATGCTGAACTGTTTAACAATGCTAAAGACTTTGGTGTCTTGTTTTTCTTATTGATTTCTTATTCTTTGTTATTTTTTATGTTTAGTGCACTGCCCTTGCAAGTACTAAGTGCTTATGAAAAGACTTTTTTTCATTCATTCACCACATTTTTCCTTTTTTGAGACTTTAATGACTGTTTCCCCCTTCATGTATATTCTCCTTCCCCCCTAGCAGCTTGCAACTGATTTGCACCTTCCAACCCTGTGTAATTCTGGTCCATGTCCTTCTATAAATCCTCAACAGAAGATCAAAAGTATACAATCCTAAATCTATAACTAGAGGGGAAATTAGGAATCATTCAGTGTCAACCCCTCATTTTACACATAAGGAAATAGAGGTTAAGTGTCTAAGATCACACAGGTAGTAATTGGTAGCCCTGGTGTTCAAACTCAGAATTCCATGAGTTCAGCACTCTTTCTACAGAAAAAATGGACACTTTCCCCTGACCCTTTTTCTATTGTGTGGATAACTTACATACCTCCTTTTCCAACCAATGATGTCTTCTCTTATTTCTTGAATCGTGATCATTATATATAGTATTATATAGGACTTAAGATTTGCAAAGTTTTATAAATATTATCTCATTTTATCCTCACATTAATTTTATCTTTATCACCATTTTACAGATGAGTAAAATGAGACTGAAAGAGGTTAAATGACTTCTCCAGGGTCCCACAGGTAGCAGGTGTCTGAGAGTGGGTTTAAACTTTCATCTTCCTGACTTCAGGACCAGCATTCTATCCATTATGCCATCTAGCTGGTATATTAATATCTAGAGGTAAACATACAGCAGGGGTGCACCCAACCATATGTGTTTATGAATTCACTATCACCTATTTATAGCCCCTGTGTGTCTTTTAATTGTCTTTCTGGTCATCTACATTTTAAAATAAAATAATTGTTAAATCAAACTGACAACAATGTTTACTTTTACTGTTATTGTTACAGACCTATGGTTCTATTTGTGAAGGGACTCTCTAGTACAGAAACTCCCTACACTAATGTATACAAGTCATTTCTTTGTGATTTATAGTCTTTAAGAGGGACACTCAAAAGTTAAATTACTTATCTTTGGACATAGAATTAGTATAGATCACATGTAGAACCTGAACCCATGTCTTCCTCATATAAGGCCAGCCCTCTATCCACTAGACCAGAAGTTCTCAAAATATCCAAGGATCCCTAGGGTCTCCCTCAATCCTCTCGGGGGATTTGTGAGATCAGAACGATTTTCATGATAATACTCTTATTGTTCTTCAGTTGTTTCAGTTTCAGTCATGTCCTACTCTTTGTGACCCCATTTGGAGCTTTCTTTGCCTTGCTCTGAATCTATCCCACGCTTGCCTCTTTTATTTGTGGGGCTTTGCCCAGATCCTCACCTAATATAGCTGCTGGCTATCCATGTAGAGGGAAAGAATACCACATATCCCTTGCCCTCCTGAGTTAGGCAATAAAAAACAACATGTAACTAAAATGATAGGTCCAGAGAGGACACAGTGACTACTCTCACACCCCTTGGCACCAGAGAGCCAGATGGGACACAATCCTATGTCCAATAACCTCCAGAGATTGGAGATTCTATCACCTCCTTTTGTAACCATTTGAATGTCTGTTAACATTTGCAGCCAAGAGACTATTCTGCTAGAAGAAATCCTGATTTTTATATGGCCATTGAAATAATAATGTCTTGGAATATTAACATTCCTTTTGATTGAGATAGCCTGGTGTCATGCGGTTCTTTGCAGAAACAGAATCAGAAGACTACAAACAATTGCCTGCCTTCTTACACAGAGCCTTGGAAGTAGTAAGTGCTTAAGACAGTTTGTTGAGTTAAATCTAGCTTATCACCATGTATTCACATTAAATTAAAGCCAAATTGTCAATTGTCTTGCAAGATAAAAAGATATTCTTGCGACTATTTTCATGGTGTTGGTAGGACCATATATTGTAATTTTGTGCCCTATTTTAAATGTTTGGTAAATTTTGTGATTGCAGTACTACTTCCTGGGAAATAGAGGGAAGAACTAGCATTTTAAACTTCAGTTGTAGTGTTGGGTTTGAGGTGGTGGTGGATCTTCTAAATGGAATTGAATTGAGGCAGGTGAAAAATAAGGAACTAAAGCATAAGTGTAAAGTCTCACTAGGGACCTAAATGTAGAGATCATGAGCAAAGAAATGATGGCTATAGTTGGGGGAGCAGGTAAGCAAAATGAAAAATAACAGAAGGTCAAGAACTCAGTTATTGGGCATACTTGTAATGGTTGGGAAGAGATAAAAGATACCACCCAGGCAATAATGAAAAAGTATTTGTAGAAAGAGAGCCATTCAGTCAATCAACAAACATTTATTAAAGCTCACTATTTCAGTCACACATCCAGTATACATTCCAGTATCACAGAAATCAAACAAGAATTAAATTTTAGGAAGGAGGCAATTAACAACATTAAATGCTGCAAAGGGATTAACAAAGGGTGAATGTTCAGAGAATTTCATTGGATTTGGAATGAAAGCAGTCACTGGTGACTTAAGTGAAAGCAGTTTCATTCTAGTGGTGGGCATGTTAGCCAGATTTCAGGGGATTAAGGAAGTTAGGAAGTTGTTTTTCTCTTACCTCAAATCTAAATCCCTTCTGCTATAATTCTAAGTCTTTTTCATCTCATTTTAACTCCATAAAAAATGAGAAATCTATACTCTATGTTACATTTCTTATTATTATTCATTTTCTATAGGTTTTTAAAAGTGATATTTAGAAAGAAAAGATAATGCAAATCCCCTGTGGAAGGGTAGGAGCAATCACTCAACAAATTGTAACAGTCAATCACACAAAAACATATTTAGGGATTTTAAAAATTATGGTTAATTGACCTAGTAAACCAGAAAGGTACTTTTAAAGTCATTAAAATATGTCATATAAATGGGTATTTAGCAAGATATTTGAAAGCATATCTTTCATCCCATATCCCATAAAAGCTCTGGAATATCTAGTTATTTTAAATATATACACCAGCATATGGGCAATAGGGAGAAATCTTCCAAGATCCATGTGAAGCCCAGGTGCCATAGCTGTTTTTCAAGAGTTGTCTGGAGCCTTACTCTACAAACCATTTAATCTCAGTTTTCACCTCCTTCCCTTCCCCAACCTTGAACTGAGAGACACTGAGGAGACATCAGCCCTACTCGTTCCCTGCTCTGTTGAAAGTTGGAACATAGAATTCTAAAGAGATTATGTTGTGGTATGCCAATAAATAGATTCTCTCATCCCCTTCTTATAGGATCAGGGAATCACTGCATCACTAGGGACTTAACATTCATTGTCCTTTCTTCCAAAATTGGGATTAAAGATACATGCCCAGTGCCAGAGGCAGTCAGTCATATAGTGATTTGCAGGCATGTTGCAGTGAATGAATGCTGCTACTAGTCATGAATTATTCTATTGATACTCAGGAATGGAAAAAGTCTGAATTAAAGAAAAGCTTTTGCTTAATGGCATATCCAAATGTAGTAGACAATGATTATTATTCAACTTCATTTAGTTTGGAAAAGGACTATTTATTTTCTTGGACATGTACACATGGTACAGAGACTATTTTAATGCCAAGGGGGAGATGGTTAATTTAATGGCATTCTCTTATTTATGAAAGTGTCTCAGAAGTCACATGCATTAACCCTGTGCTAATTTGCATCATGGATGCCTCAAAAACCAAAGAAACTTCACACACATTTTTAAAGAGGTAGATTGGGGTAGTGTAGTGCTTCCTGATGATTTTTTTTGTTGTTGTCATCCTGTGAACTTCTTTCAACCACAAAATCCTCAAAATAATTTAATATACTACTTACAGTTTTTTTCAGATTTACAATAACTACAATGATAACTTTTGCTCCTCAAAGCTCCAAACTAAAATTTGGATTAAAAAATTATAGTTATAAAATACAAAATTTTATTCTACCTATAATTATGAAAACTTTAAATATAAAATAATAAATCTCTACTTATAATATAATTACAAATATTACACATGGGAAATTCTGTAAGAATTTTAAAAGTAATTCAACAAGATCTCATATGATTACTATATCTGCAACACTTCATGTTAAATTTCTACATTTTACAAATCTTGTTAAACATAAATAACCTTTTAATGACAATTTACTATTGGAAGACATTTAATGATATAATAATTCTATGTAAGCTTAATTTTTATTTTGGACTTTTTTATTTGAACAAAGGCTTATAAATACTTGGCTCCATACCAGATAAATACAGTCTTAAATCTATTTCCATTTTGTGTTTATTTCTACATTTTGTAATATATCCTGCACTTTAAAATGAGAAAGAAATGACAATGCCCACTCACAGAAATATGTAAGAGAAAATGGAAGAATTTTGCAAGTTCTCTTGATAAGAGACAGAAATTAGTTTTTAAATTTTTAACCACCTAACTAATTGACAAAAATGAATAGCTGGTTATATTGTTTACTGACTAATGACAAGAACTATACTAAATGATAAATGCACTTAAATTTTAATTGCCCATATTGTATCATTTATGTAATGTAACATTTGTAAGGGAAAAATCTCTTCAGATATGATTGTCTTCTTTTCTACTGTTGACATACCAGCTACATAGTCACAAAAACTTTACTGAATAACTGTAGTGTTGCCAACTAGTTCATTTGCAAATCTGCCAGACAGAAGAATAGTAAGGTAAATGAAGAATAAGATTAAATTTGAAAACATCTTTAATACTGCATTGAGAGGTAATGTATGGTTTGTTTCTGCAGAACTTTTGTGATAGTCCATTATGCTCTTAAGATGATCCACAATGCTTATGTCCACTAATCGTGGTTTTCAAATAGCCTTACATTTGTGTTGCAAGAACTACAAATACTTAAAATATCTTGATCACATGATTATATAGCTAATGACATGTGGTTACAGAGTAATGGAAGGGTATGTGGAAGCAACTCTGTTTCAATGTGCAGAATGCAAATAAGGTTATGCACATGATTCTGACCATCCATTGGGAATCAGTCTGCACTCAAATATTGAACCCTCATAGTGCTTTGTAAACAATTTGATGACAGATTGAAAAACTGTACAAACAAATCGTGTTTAGTTAGGAGTGGTCAGAGTTGAATGTGATCACTGCATCAAAACTATTATGCTCATGATCATTATGGTTTTGAATTACTACAGAAACAAATATTCAAGATTTCAGACATGCACATGTTTGTTGTCCCAGAGGGGAAAAAGTATTTGTAAAATAGAAAATCATTTCCTGCTTAAGGTGCTATTAAATAATTTTTACCATGAACCCCTTAAACCATCATTACAAATCCAAAGTAGTTTTTAAAACATTAAATGAGAACCACATGTGTAATGGAATAAATATTGATTCTAAAGTCAGGAAAGATGGGTTTAAGTCCTTGGCTTGGTGCTTAATTTCACAGAATCATAGAATCTCATGGTTGGTGGGGACTTCAAACAAAGGTCATCCCAACTTGTACTTGAACAGAAAGTCCAGCAAATAATATCCTCAACTTTTGTTTAAGGATGATTAGGATGCAATGATTGGTACACAACTACCTCCTGAGGCAGTCCATTTTACTTTGGGGCAGCTCTGATAAAATGGGGTTAGTAAGGAGACAATGTGATATAATACAAAGATGGCTAAGTATGGAGAACAAGAACACAGCACTGACAAAAGACAAAATTAATTCTGTGACATTATTAAATTCAGATACATTCTTTCCTCTGCTAATAGGAGAGTATGGTGTACCTCACTCTCAGTAGGAATCTGTTTTTCCTTTGGATCTTAACACAGGGCATCTTCCAGATCACTTTCTTCCTCCTCATTTTATAAACACATACACATATATGCATGAATATATGTGTGTATGTATAAATTATATTTGTCAAACCTATATAATGCACATATTTACATGTATAAAGATAAAATGTGTTTTATTATATATGCATATGTGTATATTATTAGATTAAGTATTTTCACATGTATGTGTATATACATGTATTCACACATATATTTCTGTTAAAAGTCTTTATGTAGGGGCGGCCAGGTAGCACAGAGAGTAAGAGCACCGGCTCCAGTGTTGAGAAGACCTGGAGATCGAATCCCGGGCTCAGACACTTAGCACCCACCCAGAAACACCTGGCCGTGTAACCTTGAGCAAGTTACTTAACCCCAATTGCTTAGGGGCGGCCAGGTGGCTCAGCAAGTAAGAGTACCGGCTCCAGTGTTGGGACGACCTGGAGATCGAATCCCGGGCTCAGACACTCAGTACCACACCCAGAAATAACTGGCCGTGTAACCTTGAGCAAGTTACTTAACCCTGATTGCTTAAAAAAAAAATAAAAAATAAAAAAAAATAAAAGTCTTTATGTAAAATGAAAAGAAGAGTAGATGCTCTATAAGATAACTTATCTTAAGATCCAAAAGAAAGAAGGATTTTCTACTCAGAGTGAGGTTCTTCATTTACTATTTGAAGATGAAAGAATGGCCTGGACTTAATAATGTCACTGAATTCAATCTGTCCCTCATCAGGTCTGTGTTCTTCTCTCCATATTTAGACATCTTCAGCACCATCATTTCTCTCTCTTGCTATCTCTTTCTTTGTGTCACTCTTTCTCCTCCTCCTCTTTCTTCTCCTCCTCCTCCTCCT
The DNA here is from genome assembly GCF_028583685.1 of Petaurus breviceps papuanus. Taxonomy (NCBI): domain Eukaryota; kingdom Metazoa; phylum Chordata; class Mammalia; order Diprotodontia; family Petauridae; genus Petaurus; species Petaurus breviceps. The sequence goes on along the minus strand of NW_027186304.1, from coordinate 40,182,762 downwards.
TTTCTTCTCTTCCTCCTCCTCCTCCTCCTCTTCTTCTTCTTCTTCTTCTTCTTCTTCTTCTTCTTCTTCTTCTTC
>NW_027186304.1:40179399-40182677 GCF_028583685.1 Petaurus breviceps papuanus | reverse complement strand
TTCTTCTTCTTCTTCTTCTTCTTCTTCTTCTTCTTCTTCTTCTTCTTTCTCTCCCTCATTCTCATTCAACAATGTGCTTGATGTCAACATTTAAAGAATTGTTGAAAATAATTTTACATATGAAAGAGACCTTGTCTAAGTAGAAACTTTGAGAATACACTTTTTTTCCTGAAAACTTACCAGTTTTGTCTCACATTATTTCAACAGCCATCTAATTCCTCTCCCTGCCCCAAGATATCCCTTTTTTCTGACTGTCTTCCTCATACCTGACAAATTAATATCCTTAAAAGATGAGCCTTACCACCTCACTCACCTGCTTAAAAACCATCTGTGGTGGGACACCACCCCTAGACTAAAATATAAGCTCCTCAACTTGGCAGTTAAAGCCTTTACAATCTATCTCCAACTTGTCCTTCCAGGCTGATTACATACATTTTATTCCCCTACACACACACACACACATGCACTATAGACTAGACACTGTATTCAACCAAACTGACCTACTTATTATTCTCTGTACAGCAACACAATAGTGTCAAACTCATTAAATAGAAACAGATACTCATGGACCTCATATTGACTTAGAAAACCATAAATTAACATTGTCTAGCTTAGTTTATTTTGTTTAACATTTTCCAATTATATTTTATTTTATTTCAGGTAATACTAAGGAATTTACTAGCCACAGATGACACCTATGGTCTACATAATATTCTATCTCCTGCCTTCATATAGGCTATTGCTCCCTCCCTTCTTGTCCATCATCTTATGCCAAGAATAGGAAAAGGAAAGGGAAGGTAATCAGCATTTATTAAGCACCTTCCATATGCTAGAGCTAAGTATTTTTCAAATATTATCTCTTTTGATCATCAAACAACAGTTGAGAAAACTAAAGCAGATAGAGTTTGGATGACTCTTCCAGGGTCACACAGCTAGTAAGTGTCTGAAGATGGATGGAATCAGAGTACAATTTGAGATTTTTGGGGTGGTGGTGGGGGGGAAAGTGGAGTATAGGCTATGTGGGAATTTATTTTGCTTCACTATACATATTTGTAACAGAGTTTTTGTTTTTCCTGCTTTCTTAATTGGTAGAGATGGAGAGAAGTAGATAAATAAGAGAAAACAAATTTGAAAATAAAATTGAATAAAAAAGAAGTCAGTCATGATTTTGGAATTTGACTATGATATTTCTGTAGGTTTTCCTCATAGGATCTCTTTCAGGTGGTAATCAGTGGATCTTCTTCTATTTCTACTTTTCCTTCTCATTCTAACACTTTAGGACAATTTTCTTTAATTTTTTTGTATTATTTTATCAAGATTCTTTTTTTAATTGCAGCTTTCAGGTAGTCTGATTATTCTTATGTTTTCTCTTGATATGTTCTCCATATCACTTGTTTTTCTTATGAAGTATTTCACATTTTCTTGTATTTTTTCATTCTTTATAGTTTTTTCTATTATTTTGTAGTCCCTTATAATTTCTCTGGCTTCCCCTTGCCCTATTCTAATTTTCAAATAATTATTTTCTTCTTTAAGATTCTGAATCTCCTTTTCTAATTGGTGGATTTTCTTTCCATAACCTTCTTGTTTTTCTTGGATTGTTATTGTTTTCCCCTCAATCTCTCTCATTTGATTTTTAAAGTTCTTCTATGGATTCTTTTGGGGCAGGTGACCATTTGATGTTACTCTTTGAGGGTAGAAGAGGCTTTGTGTTCTTTCAATATCCTCCTCTCAATATGAACCCTGGTCTTCTCTATTCCCATAGTAACTTTCTATGGTTGCATTTTTCTCCTTTGTCTGCTCTTTTTTTTATTTGTAGCAACTTATTTTTTGTAACCACTTTGTGCCTCTGACCTCAGATCCTCCTTCAGTTTTCCCCTCTGACCTGGAACAAAAACAAAGAACTCCACCCTCCTATAAATGCCCACAGCCAGTCCCACCACATGCTTCTGCACTCACTGTGCATGTGGGGCTTCCTTCTTGTCCAGGACTGGGTCTTGGCAACACAGCTCAGTCTGGCATTCCCTATCAGCAGAGGTTCCCTTAATCTTCCCTGGCTCAGACACAGGCTCCTGACACTTTCTGGGAAGTAAAAATTCTTATGATTGAGACCAAGGCTCCCAACCCAGCTAGCCCCAGGGCTCACCACTTGCTATTTCAAGTGAAACTAGTGTGAAACTAGTCTGGAGATGTTTACTCTTCACAGGCACCAAACCTTGGTCCTGGGATTTTTCTTTGGATTTTCTCTAAGTTATTCCAGGAGGACCATTGTTCTGTCCCAATTTTTGCTTATTTTTACCACTCTACATTTGTCCTTAGGTGCTATTTTGTCTTATTTGTGGGAGAAGTCTGGTGAGCATGGAATTTTCTGACCTACTCTGCCATCTTCCCAGAATTCTCTCCCTACAACATATTCTTTTTTTTTTAAGCAGTTGGGGTTAAGTAACTTGCCCAAGGTTACATGGCCAGTTATTTTGTGTGAGTGTTAAGTATCTGAGGCTGGAATTGATCCTGGGTCCTCCTGACTCCAGAGCTGGACCTCTTACTCACTGTGCCACCTAGCCTCCCCTTACAACACATTCTTTACATTTATATGTCATTTTGTGTAACATGATAAAAGGGGTGGGAGTTTCTAGATATCTTGCCAGGTCTTATTTATTATTGAAATTTTTTTTCTTCACATTAGAACATTTCAAGAGGATTTTTTAAAATAAATATTCATTAGGATTAGATTTTTTTTTTTGCTACATACTAGATTTTAATTTGGGTCTTTTTTACTACAAACCTAGCACTCCATCCACTGTACTACCTTGCTGCCTATCTATCTATCTATCTATCTATCTATCTATCTATCTATCTATCTATCTATCTATCATCTATCTATCTGTCTGTCTGTCTGTCTGTCTATCAATTTATCTATCCAGCGCACAGTAGTATATGTATATACACACACATTTCAGGAGCTTCAACATCTTTTTACTGAGAAGTTGGTATGACCAAAAAGTTCGGAAGTCCACTTTCCAGTTCTTTCTATCTTCAGTCTCTTCTATTCTACCAACAGTCCCTATACTGACAGTAGCTAGAAGAGGAAGTAAAGTTGCATTTTAGATAACCTTTCAATTACAGAAGATGTGTATTCCTGAAGGTTAAGGGGATTGAGTCAAAGAATGAGAAATTAAATTTGCTAAGAGGAGAGGGCATAACTGAAGCTAAATTCCAAAGGAAGCAGGTGGAAGGAAAATTAAATGTATAGAAGTTGAAATAAGAATATATTTTCCTCT
>NW_027186304.1:40151021-40179299 GCF_028583685.1 Petaurus breviceps papuanus | reverse complement strand
AGGAAAATTAAATGTATAGAAGTTGAAATAAGAATATATTTTCCTCTGTTAAGAAGGAAAAGGGAATAAGAAAAGAAAAGGAAGGCAAGAAGGAAGGCAGGAAGGAAGGCAGGAAGGAAGGAAGGAAGGAAGGAAGGAAGGAAGGAAGGAAGGAAGGAAGGAAGGAAGGAAGGGAGGGAGGAAGGGAGGGAGGGAGGGAGGGAGGAAGGGAGGAAGGAAAGGGATCCTGTTTTATGTAAACTTTGTATCTTATCACAGAACCTGGCATAATGCTTTATGCGTAGTCAACATATTTATTGAATGAATGAATGTCCAGTTTACTCTGAGCTAAGAAGTTACTAACATTTCCCCGGAGATTCAAATCACATGTTGTTTGACATTGGTGATCTTCTATTCTAGTTACCTATAGATTTGATTGAAGAAGAGATTGACTTTTTGGAAGATACGGCGATACTGGCTTAGTACAGACAGACATGAGAATACAGTGTCCATAGAAGTCTGTACAAGTAGCTAAGCCCTGCTATCATGTGAAAAGGTATGGTACTCAACAACATAAGCTTTTGTATTATTGATCTTCAGTCTTTGTGGGACTAAAAATTCCATCTGTCCATCACAAAATTTCACAATTGATCAAACAATACACATTTATACTGATAAAGCAACATTTGCATGGCTTAACACATATGAATTAATAGTATGTCCTATAGGAACATTTTCTCATCTCTTCTCTACAAATAGCCACAGTATCCTAGATAGCTAAAGAGTAAGGTCCAGCCACAGTCCTTTTTTTCCTAATCAGGAACATGAACTACAGATTCTCTGTTGCCTTCTACCTTCAAGTTGTAACAGCCAGCAACATATTCTTTACACGTTATATGTCATCTTATGTAACACTATACAGCGGATGGAGAAGTTTCTTGGTATCTTGCTTGGTGGGTCTTATTTATTATTGAAATGCCTTTTTCTTTTCATTAGAAAATCTGAAGAGATTTTTATAAATATTCATTAAGATTGGGATTTTCTTCTTTCTTGACCAGCTAGTGGTAGGCAGACCAGAAATGACACACCTGCAAACAATTCATGGAACTGGAAAATTTTTTATCAAGAGATAGCTAGCTGGTTAGAGTGCTGTGGATAGAGTACTGTAACAACAATGTGATGCCCATAGCAGCCACTAAAAATATGCATGCATATTTCCAAGGTAGATTTGCAAAATATAATAAACTCTCTTCCTCAAAAGCAAACCCAAAATATTCATTTGGAACATCATTAAGATATTAGAAGGTAAGATTTAACATGCTACACATCACTAATCCAGAGAGTGCCAACATCTTAAATTTTCTTTCTGTTAGACTTCCCCACAAACAAGTTCCCCTAGGCAAAATTCCTCCTTCTGCCCACTCAAGCTGCTTCTCTCTCTCTCTCTCTCTCTGTTCTCACTCTCTGCTCCTTGAACAAACTCCTCCCACACTGAGCTCCATGTGACTCAGGCTCCATGTGACCATGGCTGTGAGCTGGTGAAGAGCTTAAAGCAGGTCACAAAGACCTACTAATGGGTGGGGAAGATCTTCCCATTCCATTAACATTACAAGTGCTAAGCCTGGAGTCAAGAAGACCTGATTTCAAATCTTGTTTTAGATACTTACTAGCTGTGTGACTTTAACCTCTGCTTGCCTCAGTTTCCTCAACTGTAAAGCAAAGATAATCACAGAATCTACTGTTTTGAGAATCAAAATAGATAATTGGTAAAGTGCTTAGCACAGTGGCTGGCACATAGTAGGTGCTATATATATATATATATATATATATATATATATATATATATATATGCTTATTCCTTTCTTAATTCTTTCCACCAACAGTATTTTTTTTAAACTGGTTAGAAGTAAGAAGGACTGCATGTCTCCACAAGTTAAGATATTCATGTTCCATCACTTGAGGCTGTTATATAATATCTGTTATATACTTTCCTCTACCCAACACTTTCTTTTAGAAGCAAGCAGGTTTCAACCAGCAGTGATTTTGAGATCAATGTATGATATACAATAAAATGTCCTGCCTTTTACATTTAGTTGAATTTTTACTTTTGCCTGACATTGCCTAATTAACAACCATGACCTCCAAAATAATACTTTATTTCCTTTGTTTTTCTCAGGTACTAAGGTAATTTAAAATCAATTATCTAAAAAAATATATTCTAAACTGCTGGGATTTTTTTTTTTACTTTTTTGTTACAACAATGATAAATATTTTTAGGGAGGGGATAGATGATAACTCATATTAGGGTCAACAAACTTTTACACATAGGAGTTTATGGGTAATTCAGTGACAATATATACAATTCATAGGTAGAATAGAATCTTTATACCCCCAACTTCTAACCATGTTCCCTGTATTTTGATCCTCAGACAACAGAAAATAAGTATACTGCATAACCTCCCATCTACTGTAGAATCCAGAGATTCTACAGTAGATGGCGTTGACAGTTCTATTGAAATTATATTGGGAGTGAAGCAAGCTTTTGACCGATAAGATGAAACTAGAAGACTTCCTGATTGTATCTTTTAGGATATGCCACACTGTTTCAAGGATGTGTCAAGAAGTGCCCTAGTACCTCAGGGTCTGGAATAATTTGACATTCCTTAATACCTTTCTGCCATTTCAGCAGGAAGCTGCCATATATATTATTTCAAACCCTTTGATATGCTGTTCTGCTCCAATGCCAAAGCTGACTTCTGTTTTCATTTGTAGATGGAGGAGGGAGGGATATTTTTAAAAGATTTTTACCATTAATCATATATTTAAAAAATAACTAATTATAATAGTTTGACTTCTTTTTTATGGTAGGAATTTCAGAGATCAAGTACAAAGAACACCCTGAAAATCTCAGAATTATTGATTACTTTGTAAAAATGATTGTTTATTAGCTACAATTTTTCAATACTTTTTGTTGGTTAAATGTGGTTCCTGGATAACAGTTACAATTGAACCTACAATTTTAAAAAAATTAGCACAGAATTTTGTTTAAGATAATTAATGCATTTGTAATAAATTCAAGAAAAATGTATGTACATTTCTTTCTTGTGTTAGACCTAGATGCAAACAAATAGCATACAGCATTTCCCTCATACTGCTTATTACTGTATTTTTTCACTTCTTTCTAAGGTGTAACTAATGAGTTTAGCAAATTTCTGAAAACTGAGCTTTAAGTCAATCAGTGACACTCTACAATGCCAGTTCCATACTGATGGTTCATCAGAACATGCCCATGTTCTGTTTTCTGCTTGGATGTCATCATTCCGTGGCTACAAAGGCATAAAACTATAGAATGTTCCAGCAGGTCATTGTCACTACAACTTGCCCCAACAAAAATAAAATAGCTTTTCATGCCTATTGATCTTGAATTTGTTACCATTTAAATGCTTTGTTGACCTGCAACTGAGTAAGGATGTATTTTGTAAAAAGAACTGAAGTTTTCTTCCTCAGTAGATTACACATTTTCACATTTGGACTGCATATACACACATACTTACAGCGTTTTAAATTTTTTTTTCAAATGCAGTTTCTCTCAGTAACTTTAAAAGAATGGCTGATCTTTAAGTAACACATGTGATATTAGTTTTTCCATTTTAAAATAATCACATTATTGCAGACATTTTAATAGCTGTAGAGGTTGCTATGTATTAACATGATTCATGGTCCTTGACAGCACTGTCTCTGAAAATCCCCTAGGAATGCAAAATACAAAACTCCACACACGTTCAAATTTTACTGCCTGCAGCTAAAAGAAGGGAAAAAACTTAAAACTGTTGAAACCCTTCAACTTTAAAAGCATTAATAGATGATCCCACGGGATTAAATCTAAATCTTAATGTGTAAAAATCAAGTTAATAACCAGAGAGATTAATATGGCTGCATTTGATTATTGTGATAATGCAAACAATTAGTACTGCTAAAGTGAGATATATTAGCCTCCTACTTGCCCCTCACATCTGCAAAGCACTGAAAATAATAAATGGAAATAAAACATTTTACTCTGAGGGCTTTTTGCCTTACTCCACTTTCACCATAGCTGACTCATTTTTGAAATTATAATTTTCAGCGTTGAATCTTCAAGTCTTTTCTTTTTAAAATCACAATTTGTATAAAGCCAAATGCTATAATCAAACATCACCAGCTCCATAATGTCAGCAAATTATTATTACACACCTTTATGTTATCAGTTAATGCATAAATCTTCATGATAAATGACAACAGGTTTTTTACTTGAGTATATTTTTGGGCAGAGAAGGTGGTTAGTGAGAAGATAAAGACAGTTTGCAAAATGGATTATGTTTTCCTGAAAAAATAATTTTTTTCACAATTTCTTAAACATTTACATGAGCTGGTGATGATTTTTATTATTTGCGTTGATTTAGATCTAAGTTGGGCAATAACTCAATACACACATACACATACAGATATATATATACACATATATGTATGTGTATATATATTTTATCCATCTCTCTCTCTCTCTCTCTCTCTCTCTCTCTCTCTCTCTCTCTCTCTCTCTCTCTCTATCATCTATCTATCTATCCAAATGGCAGTTCATAGAGTTGTAGAAGGTCAGAATGGAACTCTAGAGTCTGGTATCTCTTCTCTGAAGCCTTTCCATATTTTGATTTTTTTCTCAGTCTCATAAGAATGAAGGAACAAAAACAAACGTGGCAAGGGATAGAACTAGCAAAGAGTTTTTACTAGAATTGTTTAAAAGAAAAACTATAGCCATAGTAGTGAAGAAAGAAAATGTTTGGCTAACAATTATATAAATAATATTGAAAAGTACATCCTCCAAATAGATTTGGACAGTAAAGAAACATTGGTATTATACAAAGCAGTCAGTCATAAATATATGATGAAGTCCCCCTCCCCCACCCCAAACAAAAGATCATGTCTTTTGATGTCCTGATGCCTTTTAACATTTTTTTCTGGATTTTAAAATTGTGACTGTACTAGAAAAAAAATGTAATTAAGGTTTAATGAGTGAAGATACAACTGGATGTATTGAAAGAACAGAAAATAAAAGGATCTGGGAAAAGGACAAGAATTTTGGTGACTCATTTGGGGAGCCCTCTGACAAGTGAAGACTTGAAGCCTCTATTTTTTCTTCACACTTCAAATCTATGGGGTATATCAAATAGGTGTCCTCTTTTGTGATTTTTGGTTTGAACAATGCCCATAGGGAATTTCAGAGGTTATTTCACAAATGGCAGCAACAATAGAATATTTGTTCGCCATTTCTCAGCTAAGTATCTAAGAAAACCTGTGTTCTGAGGCAGGGAGTGGGTAGCTGTCAGGAGATCCTGCTCCATGAGCCTGACAGCCTCTTGACAGGTACTAATATCAGCAGATTTAATGTGTTTAGTCTAGTTGTAAGGTTTGTGATGTGTTTTTGATTTCCTGCTTCAGAAATGCAGTTTGGCTAGAAAACAAGCAGAGCATACGATTCTTTTCCTTATTATATGATGGTGGGGAAGTTGTTACCTGCATACCCAATGTGCATCACAGAACAGGTTATTTATATCCAGGGAAGTGTCTTACGTAGTGGTCATTCAGCATGTATGTGTGTGTGTGTGTACATGTGCGTGTGTGTGTGTGTGTGTGCATGTGAACATCAGTAATAACAAAACAAAACAAAAAGTCTATTTCTGTGGTATATGGCATCTGCAGAGTCCTATCCCACAAAGGACATTTTCTTATTCTCTCTCTTTGAGACTTCAGTTTATCTTTATTCTCTGGTACTTGTGTGATTGACTCATTTTCTTTAAAAATTTTAAAGTTAGTTTTCTTGTTATAAAATTACTTTTTAAAAGAATGCACAAGCCCCAAGTCTAAGTTAACTGTAATGCTTGTCTCTGATTTATGCTATCTGGCTAAGAGGAGCTTTTCATCCTATCTTGTCTCACAGCTCTTAAAATTATTTGAGCCCACTTTTTTGTATCAATTTGAAGACTCCACAGATGGGAAAATTCAATGACTTATGTACAAGTACCTGTCAGCACCCATGCATTTCCAGTCTTTTAGTGATTATTCCTCCTTTGTAGGGCTCTTCTGCTCAAAGCATTGCAAAAACTATTGCCTCCATTTCTCATTTGTCTTAATAGTTAGTTTTCTTATTTTAAATTTTTAGTACTTTTAAAGTTCTGTTTTCAATCATGAGAGGAAAATTTCAGGAATAAAGATAAGTTGTATGTGTTCTAGAAATTAAATATAAACTAAATATTGTTTAAGACCGCATGTTTATGTATGCAATTGATTCTGGTTTAGTGAAAAAGACCAAAAAAAGGGTAAGTCTTTTTTGGTAATTAGCTTTACCTCAGGCACACTTCAGGTTTATTTTGATGAATTGCATTTTAATGCCTTTAAACTTTTTAATGATTTAAGTAATTTATTATTGGAATAATTTAGTCCATTTCAATGCTCTTATGCCCCCAAATATAAATTACTTAGAAATCCAAGCATGCATGTCAAAAAGGTGGCCTCCACAAGTTAATCAAGTACCTTATCTGGTAAAAAAAAATGCTTCAAAAAAATTTTAAGTTGCATTTAGTACATTTTCAATTAAAGACATTTATAGAAATGAGATGTTACTGAGAAAAGTGAAGGAAAAAAATCACACATCCTGAAACAAAGGAAAATAGCATAAGATAGGGTTTTATTTCCATGTTAACATATGATTGTATTTGAGTTCACAAAGGAAACCTTGTGGCTTTAAAATGAAGCCTGCCTGAAGGGGAATTTGTGAGCCCAGTTGTGTCTGCTATGTAGTTGTCAGGTCAGTGGGCCCTGGTGTGGGCGGCACCCATCTTTCCAGGAGCAGTAGGATTTCCTGCTGTTTTTTTCAGTAGTGACCTAGAAGGAGGTTAATGATTCCAAAGAATGACTTTTCCCTTAGGGAAAATTTAATCTTCTGACCTTTTTCTCTATCTGTCCATTCCTTTTAAGTCACAGACCCCCTTCATTTAGCTTGTATCAAGCTGTTTTATTTTCTTCAAAAACATGGTTGAAGTGATTGCTTTTGCTTTCATTTAACCCTTGAACTGGTTACATTTCAAAATAAAATCATGGCAAAGAACATGGGATTGCTTACAAGCAATGCTTTTAAATCTCTATATTTGTCTCAAAAATGATTGCCAACCCTTGAAGCCACTTTGACAACTAACTTCAAAAGTGAAGCTGTTAACATGTTCTCATGATCGTCTCATAGATTTGCTTTTAAAAAAAATGACAGCAATAAATCACCTATTGCATTTTGGAAAATTTATCAGTCTGCTTTTAGCACAAAGGCACCAGAAAAGAAAATTTTATTTAGAAATATGTAAATGATGACCAGTAGGTTCTTTTCAGTTTAAACCTGAGATAGTGAAAAAATCAGTATTACATAGTCAAACAGCTCCAGTGTTTTTATGCCTGAAATATGCAGATGTTATTGGATCAAATTTGGTGTCAGAATACAGTAAAATAAAAGTGTAATTACTGTATTATTCTCAGGGGTGCAGACTCACGGGTGCAACCAGTTTTTGCAGGTAAATGAAAACAAAAATTGCTTTCTTCTCCAAGCTGTTAAGATTAAAAAAAAAAACACAGCAATTTTTATTTAGTAGCACATCCATGACTTTTGAAATATGATTATGCTACCTTGTATTATTGCTAAAATAATGTTAAATGAATATTCCTTCATTTTAGCATTATGATACTTGATTTTTATGAAATTACTTAGGTCTAAAGTTACAAGCCATATTTGATATATTAAGCTACATTGATACATAAGATATCTTAGTGGGTGATACTCTAATGTTGACACATGCTTTCTTTAACTTTCAAAAGTAGGCTCTAGACTTCCATAAAAAATTATGTTCATTCCTTGAAAACATGTTTTTCCAAAGGTATGTCTTCCTACACAAACCAAAGGAGAATAAACTGTCAAAAAAATTCAAAGGTGTTGGCTTAATTAAATTCCATAGGCTAACTTAACAATCAACAAACACATTTTGTATCCAGCCCTGACTCTCTGTCTATCCCTATGGGAATTATCATGGGAGACAAAAGCAAAATAAAATAAAAAGTAATCCCTGACCTCTAGGAACTTAGAATTTATCTGGGGAGACAGACTTCTGTGCATCAGTCTAGAGTTAGAAGAGTCCTCAACAGTCATCTTCTCTATCCTCTATCCAAATCATGTCTATAATATCCCTGCCAAGGTAGTCATCCAAGCTATTCTTATCTTTAAGATAAGAATATGAATATTTAATTTAAAATTTAATTTAAATTAAAAAAAATTAATTTAAAATAAGCTTATTCGTATCTTATCTTTAATGGAAGAAGCCCATTCCATTTTTAGGCATTTATAATATACTTTTTTCTTATATTGAAGCAAAAATTTGCCTCCCTTAAATTTCCACTCATTTGTGATAGTTTTGCACCTTCTGGGACCAAGCAAAACAAGCCATCAATGACTCTTCCAACTGACAACCCTTCAAATATTTAAAAACATCTGTCATGAACCTAGTAAATCTCTCTTCTCTAGGCTAAACATCCTTGGTTCCTTCAATCAAAGATGTGACTTCTAATACCCTTACTATCCAGTTAATTCTCCTTTGCATATTCTCCAGGGTCTCAATGTTTTATCTAAAATATGATACCCAGTAACAATTAGAGGATACTTAAGTATAAGCAGACTGACAGTGGATAGAAAGCTAGCCTCAGAGTCAGGAAGATTTGAGATACAAAACTCACCTCTAAGACATACTAGCTATGTGGCTGTGAGGAAATCACTGACCTTTCAGTGAGCCCACAGAACTCTCTAATATTAACTGGAAGGAGAATTGATAACATGCAGATATAGGAGTTACCTCACCAAGGAATGCTCTATGCTAAGGAGATTACAGATCTAGACACTCCAACCTCCACCACCGAATGTGTAAATACAATATGAATTTGGAGAGGGAAGACATGATGTGAATTGGAGTCATTGAGAAATGGTTTGAGATAGATTTTAGTTAGGATTTGAAAGATGAGTAAGACTTTTTTGGTTTTTTTAATAGTATTTTTTTCCAATTGCATGGAAAGACAATTTTAACATTGATTTGTTTTTAAATTATGAGTTCCAAATCTTCTCCCTCCTTTCCCCTCCTCAAAATGGCAAGCAATTTGATATAGACTATATAAGTGCAATCATGTAAAACACTTTTTCATATTAGTCATGTTGTGTGAGAAGAAACAGACCAAATGGAAAAAGAAAGCACCAAAAAAATTTAAAATAGTATGCTTCAATCTACATTTAAATTATAAGTATGATTTAAATAAGGATAGAGGAAAAGAAAAGGTATTCCAGATTTGGAATCAAGGGCACAGAGGTGGTAGACAGTGAGTATGAAGAATTCAGGGAGTAGGTTTGCCTGATTAAAATTAGTGTTTTGTGTTGAGGCATAAGAAGAAATAGTGTTCTATATGTAGTATTGATCCAAATCATCAGGGCCTTGAATTCACTTGTCCAAAAATTCTCAAATGGCTATGTTCAATGTCACTCTAGTGTTCTACATGAAGAATATTACACCAATAAAAAACTGTTTACATTATTTGCCTTCACTTCCTCACTTCCCACTCACTTGCAAATTCCTTAAATTCTGACTTTCAATGTTACCACTCAACTCTTTTCTCTTAATTAGTGAAAGGAGGGCCTTTTGTCAGACCTCACTCTTATTTACTTCTCTGTCTCTATACTGTTTGCCTCTGCTTCCTCACCTCTTCCTCATGTATCAACACCTTACAATTTGTTTTCTAATCTCATCATTCAACTGAAACTCTTATTTGTAAGGTTATCAGCAATCTTTTTAAACTAAAACTGTGGTCCCTTTCCTTCATCTATATGTCTTCTTAACCTCTCTTCAATATTTGACACTGTTAACCCCTCTCTTCTCCTTGGATATGTTCTCCTGCCTTTGTATTATTTTTTTTAATACTGTTCTTTTCTGGTTCTCTTTTTACCTATCTGCACAATTCTTTTCATTTTCTTTTGTTGGACCATGATCCATTTGCTGCTTCTAAACTGTTGGTGTCCCTCAATGCTGTTCTTTGGGCTATATTTTCTTCTATGTATATATCCACTTTCTTGGTAATTTTAGCAATTTCCTTAGGTTTAATTATTTCTGTGAAGATAATTCCCAGACTCATATACTCAGCCCTAATCTTTCTCCTGAATTCCAGTCCCCAAACACTAACTACTTGTTGGACAGATCCAATTGGATGTCCTATGGGCATGTCAAAATCAAGATGTTGAAAATGCTATCTACTATGTTTCCCTAAAACTTCTTCCTCCAAACTTTCCAGGAAACTGAGACTTAGAGCATATAAATTATTTCACCATGCTCACATTAGTAAGTATTAGGACTGGGTTTCTAATCCAGGACTTTTATGACTCTATGTTTAGCATTCTTTGCACTATGCTGCATTGCTTCTCAGCTCTCACTTTTGTCTATCAATAGAGAGGACAACAGAAGAAGAGGCAGAACTTTTTCAATCTCACTGAAAGGAAGGAAATAGCTGCTAGTTAGTTTTCTGGGGGAAGATGAGTTCATTTTTTTGGACAGATAGTGTTTTGAGGACATCTGAGCAAAAATATTTTGTGGGTGTTTGGAAAACTGTAGTGCATGTGAGTTGTTGATAGAGACACTAATTTAGGAGACATTTTCAGGGAGGGAATTGTTTTAGGCATGGACAATACCTTCAATCATGAATTCTCTTCCAAGAGAATTTTCCTGATCTCTTAGCTGTAAAAGATCTCTTTCTCTTTGGAAATCACATGCTACTCTGTATCTTTCCTATTCCTTTTTCTTTTCTTTTTTCAAATGTTTTATTAACTTCTGATTTACATCATTCATTTCTGCCAGATTTTGAGTTACAAATTTTCCCCGTTTTTCCTCTACTCACCACCCCAAAATAGCAGTCCCACAGGATATCCCCTCATCCAATCTGCTCTCTCCCATATCTTCTCCCATACTCCCCTTCGACTTTTCCAGTAGGGCATGGTGGATCTCTATGCCCCAGTGACTGTATATCTTACTTCCCAATTGCATGTAAAATAGTATTAATAATAATTATATATATATATATATACACACACACAGATTTTATATATATATAATTTCAAACATTTGATTTTAAAACTTTGAATTCCAGATTCATTCCCTTCCTCTCTTGTCACCCACCCTTACTGGGAAGATAAGCAATTCAGTATAGGTTGTACATGTGTAGCTAATGCAAAACATTACCATAGTAGATATATTGTAAAATACTGACTATATTTCCCTCCCTCCTATCCCACCTCCAACTTGTTCTATTCTCTATTTTGATCCCGTCCTTTTTCAAAAGTGGGTGCTTCCAACTTCCTTCCCCTCCAGCCTGCCCTTCCTTTCCATCATTCCCCCTCTCATCCCCTTCCCCCCTACTCTCCTTTAGGGTGAGATACTCTATTTTATGTGTATGTCATTCCCTCCCCAAGCCAAATTCAATGAGAATAAGGTTGACCCATTCCCTTTTGCCTCCCTATTCTTCCCCTCCATTGTAACTATTTTCCCTTGCCTCTTCTATATGAGATAGTTTACCCCATTCTGTCTCTCCCCATCTCCTCTCATTATATTCCTCTCACCTCTTAATTTCACCTTTTAAGTATCATCCCTTCCTATTAAATTGATCCTGTGCCCTCTATCTATGTATACCTGTAAACAAATATACACACATTCACATATGTATTCATAAGCCTGTATACCCTCTGATGTAGACATATATATATATATATATATACGTATATTTCTATTCCCTTCAACTATTTTCATATTGAGAAAAGTTTCATCAGTTACAATCTATTCCTTTTTCCATTAGAAACATTTCTTTGTCATTTTGAACTTAAAAGTCATTAACAAACATGAATAGTCTAATATTGTATACAAAGAAGAACAAGAAAAAGGACTGTAGAATAAACTAAGACCTGTTAATACTGGTTCCAAATAATATATCTATATCTAACTATAATTTAACATAATAACAAAATTCTGTGTCTGTTTTCATTTCTTTTTGTTTTCTTCTGTGTATTATAAATGTTTTATTAATGCTTTTTTTTACATATCTATTATTACCCACTAACCTACCAATTACCGCAACTACCCTGAATAGAAGTTCTCCCTATTAATTCTTGATTTTCTAATTTGTATTATAAAGATACACATGGATAGAGATCAGGCCTTAGAGTGAGAAAAACTTGGGTTCAGGCCTATATTGCCATATGTTGAATGTTTTTTTCCCAGGGCTAATAATTTAACCTCTCAATGCCCCCAGGCAACTCTCTAAAACTGTAAGTTGCAAATCAGGTAAGGAAATGCATAGGTAGAGGGAGTTTTCTTATAGAAACTCCCTTTTACCAATGACACCCCAAATCTAGACCCATTGCCCTCTAACATACTGTACATATTTACAAACTTGTCTTATTTCTCTCCTTTACTAGATGTTATACTCCTTGAAATCAGGTAGTATAAAATATTATTTTTGTATCTGACATCAGGTCTTGAATATTATAAGTGCACAAGAAACATTTTTGAATGAATGCTGTTGGATTAAGGAAGCAATAGCATTCCTTTCATTGTAGAAATTACATATCTCCAAGAAACATGCTTAAGAACTCTAGAAATTGCTTTTGAGCCAGAGTCATTGTCTATTCAGACCATTATTCTATGAAAAAGATTTTTGAAGTGGGCACATTATATTCTATAATGACAATCCTACCTAATCACTAAATTCCTTTTATTTTAGATCTATCATTCATTATAGATCTATCATCCATTGATTTATTTTAATCCTCAGTAACCTTTTTTTTTTTAAAATCAATACTCTTGGGATGATGAATTCCTTCAATTACTATGTGTAAAATATTATTTTCTTTTTCTCCAACATTCCCAGATCTGTAATCTTATTGCTGTATGTAAGCCCTCTAATGATAAAGATAACAATCTATTCACTCCTGTCCATCTATCTATTATATCTATGTCCTCGCAAAAGAATGCCTTGGTAAGTCCACCCAAAATACTTAAGGCCTTCTGCATTGGTGTCTTTGTGGTCATTTCTTTGGATACCACAAGAATATTACCGGAACATTTAGGCTCTTGCAGTTATTGCTCATTTTTTGCTACTCAACTGGTCCATCTTCTCTTTTGGTCATATGTTTCATTGACAACAATTCCTTTCAACTTCTAGTTTGAAATGCATTTCAGCTTGTTCTCACCCACCATTCAAACTTCTATACTCCTCTGTGTGTACCTTAATATCAGTACTGCTACTCTTTGGTTCACAACCATACAATATTATGAGAATACAGGTGTTAAAAAGATAGAGCTCTAAATCAAGAAGATGCTTAGAGCCACTAAAATAACTTTTTGATTTCCCATTCTCAATCCATCTCATTCGCTTCCTGTTCAATTCTAGGTCTAACTCATTGTTCATTTATATGCTGTCCAAGATACATTACAGAGAATAATAATCAATAGGTTGTCCTTCCAAGTAATATTATATTCTAAACAGTAGGCAATCTTCATCCAAATTGCTTTGCCTATTTAAATAATTTGACCAAATTTCTTGGAATAGCTATAGATCTTATGTAGGACATCCTGCAATTTTCTAGGGACTTGATACCACCAATACTATTTCATCTTGAAACAGGAACATATAGAGAATTTCAATGTCCATAGCATATTTTTTTTTACTTTGACTATGAATTATTCATAATGATTAAACAACATTGAAAGGCATGCATCTCTATTTTGTGTCTTGTGTAATAATAATCAGAGGGTCTTCAGGCACATTTATCTTTACTCTTACATCTTTCAAGGAATCTTGAATAATTCTGATATATGTATGAGTGATACTTTATTGGAAAAGAACTTTTAAGGAAGTGTTTTGCTCTGCTAAATCAAATGTTTAATTTCATTTTATTTTTAATAGTTGACAAACTATAGGCATAATTGGATCTTGTATGCTTGACATCTTTCAGCTAATTGTGAGATGGTAAAGATGGAATGTGACTTGTGAGAATCTGCCCATTCTTTTTGAAATCCTCATCAAGGTTTCCCTACATAACTGTGTGGATTATTTTCATGAAATTGTATATGATATATACAAAAGCATATATATTCATAAAATTATATATATGTACAAACATATAAATTCTATGCAAATATATGGCATATATAATACAAATTATATAGAAAATTTAAGGTGTATATATTCTTATAAAATTGTATAACTATACATAAAACTATCAAATATGTATGCACACATAAATATGCATGTATATGTAGCATGTGTATGTAAACATATAGATAGTTTGTTGATGGTCTTTTGAACATTTTTTTTTACAGTGGTAATAGTAAGTTCAACTTTTTGTCACAACTCTGTAATCTTCTCTTTTAAATACCATAAGAAAATACTCTCAGTATCTTAAAATTTGTGTCCCCTTTTCTGTCCAGCTTTGGTCTCATCCAGCCATTTTTCCCATCTTTGTTTTCTTTATTGATATATTCACTTATTTAAGATGTATAGTTAGCAGTGTGGTCTTAGAGTCCAAATATAGAGATTCTTCTGAATTTTATGATAAAAAAGATTTTTTTCACAAAAATCTTTAACAAACTTTCCTGTTTTTCTTCTGCTTATTGTCCTTCTTCTGGTATCATCTAACAACCTTGAAAAAAACTTTGCTTAGTTAGGTATTTCATCTACTTATTTAAACTTACTTTCCCCATTGTTCTCACTATTTTATGAAAAAAATTACTTATAGTTGATTTCTTGTTTGAACAAGAAAGAGCAGATGAATAAAGAATATCTATTACCCAGATTTTACCATGCATTTGAATGGATGCCCTATAGAACTTCCAGTAACAGATAAATCCAGTACAGAGAATACAGATGGAAAATGAATTGGGCTCAGAGTTAACAGGAAAAGGAAGGCAAGTTGTCTTGCTCTAGGGAAATTGTAAAGCTCTTTTAATAACCCAAAACATCTCATGAAAGCCCATAATTTCAATATTAATATTTTGTTAGTATTGCCATATGGCAACAAGACATGGAACACCATTGCCTCTGAACAACTTCAAAAAAAAAAAGGAAATGCAAGGTGGGTTGGTTGTGCCTGTATCACCTGTATCACATAACCAACAAGTTATTCTAAGACTATTATAAGTAACAAAAAAAGTGAAAAATGTCATTGACAAATTATATGATTGGAACAGAAGATGTGCATATTATGTGGCAAGACTGATGGATAACAGATGGGCTAATAAAGGTCTCCAGTGATACCCTCAGAATGACAGAAAAGGAAAAAGGTCTCAAACACATTGGAAGGACTACTTTTGGGAGGTCAGGAGCAAGAGTCGTAGAGGATGGGCAACCATGACTGAGTGGCAACCTGCATCTTTGGAAATAATTTCTACATCAATGAGATCAGAAATCCATTTGTACAGCTCATAAAACTTCCTTCATTTCCTTTTATTTATTCTAAATTAGTTACCTCTTTTAAACATTAATGTATCACTCCTGATTACAATATTCTAGGAGGTAGTGATGAAGTTCAGGTTTATTTTAAATATGGTCTTTAAAATTTTATAATTTCTGAACACAACCCACTCTCCTAGTCCTCCATGTATCTCACTGTTTTCTACAGAGTTTAACTTTTTTTGGGGGGATGAGGGGGTTGGCTATCCTCTTTCAAAAGCCTACCCATAATCTTTATCACTTTACTTTATCCTTTCCTGCTCTATTGTGTCTTTCTTAAAGTAGGTTAAACAGAAAGGAGTCTGTTCAATGACCCTTTAAATACTATTATCAAGCAAGACACAAATGGGGAGATACATGCTCACCAAAGATGCTTACCATTGTCATGGAGGAGGTTCAGCTCAAAGAAGCTTCTGCATCTTTTCTCATGCTTTTTCCCATTCCTGGGATTCATTCTTCCCTTCTAATTCCTTGTTTCCACCACTTGAAAACTTCTACTTCCTTAGCAAAACCTTCTGAGATCTATCTTACCCAAAGTTGGCAATGATCTTTCCCTTTTTACATCTCTTTGCAACTTTCTTGTGCACTTATCATATATTATTATGTATTTTAAGTATTTGTGCATGTTGTTGCCTTCTTAATTATAAGCTCCATGAGGGTAGGGACCTTATATTATCTCATCTTTCAGTATCTAGCATAGGGTTCAGTACACAGTAGGCATTTGTAAATATTTTCTTATTTTATTATAAAGATTCCTAACACATAATCTCATTGCTGGTGCTTGTCAAATTTGTTGAATCTTATCCACATTTTGATTTTTTTTTTGTGATTTGTTCTCTTAACTTCAGAAACACTATACTTAACCTTTTCTCTTTGATAACCTTTCTTTTCACTTTTGGTCCCTAACAAGAATAAGCAGATAGAGTTTTCCTTCTTCCCTGTACTTGACTCCTTCCAATAAATGCACTTTTATTACACCTCTATGCTCAGTTAAGAATAGCTCACTGCCAGAGTTTTCCATATCTTATACCCTGATTTTTCTCAGACTACCCCAGTCGGTATGTGTCAGTCATTTGGATTTCTACTAAGACAAACAATTTCTGTTTTCACACGTTTCTATCATAGCATTGCTATTGTTGTTTTTCCTCTATGCCATTCCAGTCTTTTACATGTGCTTCCCTACTCTCTGTCAGTATACCAGTCTCATTCTGACCTAGTCCTTTTCCATATACTATCTTAGAATCAAGTGGTATATGCTCAGATCCTATGGTTGAAAAGTATTTCAAAGCACTGGGATACCAAAATTGATGAAGTTTTCCTTTGCTCATTCTCTTCCATCCTCTCTAATACAGCATTCACTTTGCTCTAATTTTCATTTTTTTTACCTTTAAGAAAATCTCATGACAATAGTATGCAAAAGCTTTATTGAAAAAAGTATGAGTTTTTGAAAAATATACATATAATTTGCATTTGTTACCGTTATATTTCTTCATTTGCAGTCCTGTTATGTAAATTTTTTCTTCCCCCTACCCCAGAAAACTTTGAAACTTACAAAATTACTAAATCACACAAACATAAATAGAAATTGACATGGGTCAAAGAAATGTGTCTATATCTTCTAAGAAAAGCACCATTAACCCAAGGAAAAATTGATATATGATAGATGGTTTATAAATCTAAAGTAATTTTTTGAAAATCATTTCAAAAGATTTCACTCAATTTCTTTTAAAAATTAATTGGATGAAAATTTTTCTCATGATAAGAGAAAGCAAACAGAATATAGATAAACAGATACTTCTCTAAATTTGAAGTGGGAAGGCATCACAGGCAGAGGGAATAGCAAGAATAAGGTCAGAAATGGGAAAAGGCAGAGTCTATAAGGGGGAATCATGAGTAGTTCACTTTGGCTGAAACATAGAGTATGAGAGAGTAACATGAAATAACAACTTTGAAAAGGCAAGTTGAGGTTGTGAAGAATCTCAAATGACAGCCTAAGCATTGTAAACTTTTACTTTGTCAGTAATACAATGCAATGTTTCAGCAAGAATTTTTGAAGTGATTCTATTGCCAAGAATGAAACAATATGTATTAGGTTTTGAGTAACTAATTTATTGAGTACAGAAATAATAACTTGTGCAAATCTGCAGTGGAGTAGTCTCATTTTATATGAGTGATGTGTTTAATTACTTCACCTTTCTATAATGTAACTAAAACTCAATATACTCTTTTACCTTTTAAATGAAAGTGAGAAAATGCACTCTTAAGGTCTAGAATTTTTGATGACAGGAGGGAGAGAAAAAAGAAAGTGAGAGATAAGGTGGAATACCATGAGATAATGGCAACAACAGCAGGGGAGAATAACATATGGTGGAGTAGATCTCTAAATACTAGGAGCCAAGCTGGCTCAGGGGATGGACAAGTCTATGCCTCAAGCTGTGGTTCAGGAATCATGGAACTTTGTAAAGTAGTGAAAACTAAAAAACAAAAGACCCCAGACTGCTTCCCCAAGAAACTGACTACACATCAGTTAAGCTAAAGGCCTAGGGTTGAGTTCTTCATTATGCTTTCATAAATACATCAAGAAAAGAAACAGGAAAAAAAAATAAAAGGAATCAGAGAGAGAAGAGCAAATAAGGACTTTTCAAAAGAAAAAGAATAATTCAAAGATTTAAAGAAAAAACTATCAATTTTATTTGATTGCAGGCTTCCTGAATGGATGAATTTGGACACAGATAAACTTAGCATTTACTCCACCCTTTGAGCTCCAGGAAAGTAGCAATGTTTTTTTTTTTTTGTTGTTGTTGTTGTTGTTTTTTGCCTTTTGGAGGGCAATTGGGGTTAAGTAACTTGCCCAAGGTTACATGGCTAGTATTTTTGTATGGGTGTTAAGTGTCTGAGGCCAGAACCGAACTCAGGTCCTCCTGACTCCGGGCCAGTCCTTTACTCACTGCACCACCTAGCCGCCCCAAGAATGGTTTTCTTGTTTGTATCTGTATACCACATGCCTATCACAGTGCCTGGCTCATAGAAGATACTTAGTAAATGCTTGTTGATTGATAGTAGGCATTTAACAAGTGTCTTTAGAATTTCATTGAATCTAATTTGAATATAGACATCTGAATATGTTGATGAAATAAAGAGGAGGGAGGTAAAATTTGAAAGTAATTCTATTTTTAATTTAATTTTAATTTAACCAAAATAAATGGAAAGAAGTAAAGAAAGAACAAAAAAAAAAATAAAAAAGGTGGATCCTCAATGTGTGAAAAGAAATATAAAGGCTCCTTGAGCATAGGTATGAAGTTACCCAAAGATGAGAGTAGAGGATATTGCAATAATTCAGCACATTAGTGGGTCTGAGATCTCATCATTTCAGATATTACCTCCATAGGGGTACATTGTATTTCATCTGGTAATGCTTCCTAACAGATGCAATTTTTCTCTATGTTCTTAGATCCTAATGGATCCTAGTAGATAATATGCTCACCTCAGAGTTAGGAAGAATGAATTTGTATCGGTTAAACACCACCCTAGGCAAATCATGATCCCTTCTTGGCTTTAGTTTCTTCATCTGTAAAATGAGAATAGTAATAGCCCTTATTTCACATGTTTATTGCAAAGCTTAAGTAAGATAATGTGTGTAGAGTGATTTGCAAACTTTAAATCACTATTAAAAAGTTGATTGCAATGATAAAGAGAATAATAGTAATTATCACCACCATTGCAGACACTATCACCACCATCCTCATCATCTCAGTTGGAAGACTTCCTTCAAAAAAATTTTTTTTATTTCTTCAATAGAAGAATAGCATTTGAGCTGTCCATCTGTTATCTCTTACTATATTACATGACTGGCTCATCTCTGTTTTGAATCATATATTTTCTTGATGATACATTTTCATCTTTTCTTAGTTACAGGTCATTGTTGAAAATATATACTTCAGATTGCACTAATCATATGTCACTCCAATGTTTCTGGATAATTTACAAAGTTCGTTCTTGTGAGGTTGTTGTATTCTAACATTTATAGTCATACCATATCACTTGGATAACATTTATGAGATGAGTTTTTGTCCAAGGAACAGCTAAAGATAATTGAAAGCATTGTGTAATTTCCCCAATACAATTCAACATAGTGTTTTCTTCCTATTTGACTCTGGACCCAACATATTGCAATATCTATATCAGATAAATGTGCTGATGTACCCAATGTACTGGTCTTAAAATTTTATGCCACAAATATGAATAATGGACATTTTTATCCATTTAGTTTTCTTGAATGGATTGTTAGACTGATATCTTGATGTATTTAGCACATTAACATCTGCAAAGAGGAGACTCTAGAAAATATCACATTTAGGGACTAATTTTCACTTGGATACCTTTGATCATCTTTCCCTGTTTTATTCCTTACATGATGTTCCTAATAATAAGTTTGGTGAACAGAATTTTCTCTGTAGTTGCATTTAACAAGGGGTCTTCTTGTCATCTTAACATAAGCATGTGAAATTCCTTGTTGGGTGAGAATCTTTAAGATCACATTTAGCTCTTCTAAATCAAAGTACTTTTTAAAATAGTAAATAAACAATAGGTACAGTAGGGTTTTGTATCCTTTATGCTTTTCAGTCAATTTTGTAAGTGTAATGATGCTGTCTGTAGAAAACTGAGATAACCGTCTATTGTCTCCAAAGTTTCATTGAAGATACCTTTTTACATGGGTAACATTCTAATTTTTTTAATGGGAAGAAAGTATACATGTATCCCAGGAGTTATTAATGTTCTCTTGATATGCATATTGTCACACATAATTCTCCCTTTATTCTGATATCCTCCTTTCCCTGGATATCTTGTAAAATAATCCCTGAATATTTTCAAGATAACATCATAGATTTCCTTAGCGTGAACTTTGTATGGGCCAGTTACTCTTCCCAATTCCATTTCATTAAATATTATTTCAACTTCTTTTGATTACATATAAGGGAATGAAATATTAGGATCTAAACATGATATTTCCATGATCACTTATAATAATAATAATATATTGTTATATACAATAAGACATACTTTGTGTTTATTTGTGGTACTACCAGTTTTGACCTTGAATGTACTTTAGATAATGTGATTCAATTGAGTCTCATGACAAACTTTGCATCAAATAATTTTTGATTACCATGTTTTAGGATAATTCTTATAATTTTATACCATGCTGCTCTGTAATTCTGTAAATTGCTTTATAGTCTAAACTGATGTTGCCCATAGCTGTTGTATCTCTTTGCTTACAGAACATCAAGAGTTTATTGGGTAAGCCAGTTTCTGGGCTTTCAGCTTCCTTGTTCTTGCTATCTTAAGAAAAAAAAAACACAGAACAAGGTGTAAAAGAATCATTCATCAGAATGCAGTTCCCTTTTGATCATACATTCAGAGAAGAAAAGGTAAGAGCAGGTGAAAACTGAAACGAAAGGAAACACTCCAAATAATGAAGTAAAAGAGAAAAAAGAACACTATAGGAAGCTTAAACACTTACATAAGTTCTGTAGCTGTTGTGATTGGAGAAAAAGAAATTGTTAAAAAGCAGACAATTAAAGGCAGTGAAGATTAATGATTACTATGGTAAGTTTCAGAAAAGGAAAGATTAAACTTAAGTTATTTAAAGGGAGGAAATGTGGTTGATATTATATTATTGAAAGAAAGTTCACTAAATACAAAAGAAGTATTCAATTCTAGGGGGAAAAAATGGAATTTCTTCTCATCCTGAGAGAACAAAGATATATAGCTAAGTTCTCTCCCTTTTTCTCACATAATATAGAGAGGCTTGTAAAGTCATTTACAAATTTCTTCCATGTACTATTATTATATTCCATATACTATTATTATTATAGTACCATGATGTACTATTCCAGACAAGAAATTGAAATCAGTAACATGGAATAGTTAGCATTTATTTCTGCTATGTATTTTTTTTAAGAAGAAATAACTATTGTGGAAAGCTAAACTGAAAGAAATCACTGTGTAAGAGGTTAGTAGCACAATTTAGTTTCTTAAAAAGGGGAATGATTTCATAAAGATGAAATTACCATTGAATTTTAGGGAAAGTTCACTGGCAGTAAATTATTGGCAAATTTTTTTTTAAAGCAATTGGGGTTAAATAACTTGCTCAAGGTTACACGGCCAGTTATTTCTGGGTGTGGTGCTAAGTATCTGAGCTGGATTCGATCCCAGGTCATCCCGACTCTGGGGCTGGTGCTCTTATTCACTGTGCTACCTGGCTGCCCCTGGCAAAAATAATTAATATAATTCCAGAGAAAGGGAAAATTATGAAGTCCTTGATAAAAAGCTATTGAATATATTAAAAAGAAGTGTAAAAAAGATAACATTGTATAGACTGTAAAAACATTTCCAAGAACTTCAACTACCTAGTCACCAGCAAAAGATTCAAAACTATAATGAAATAAAAGGAGAATTATTGATGTTTAGTCACTTGAAGATAAATGATAACATCTTGGAACTGGGTAGGGGGAGGAACAGGAAGATCAAAGAAAGGTTATTTAATGAAGTAGCTTCCAGAAAAGTTTAGCAGGAAAAGGTCCAATTTTAGAGTTTAGTACAATTTATATAATGCATTTAGATAATAGGAAAATTGGGGAGAGGGAGGTAAAAGTCAATGGAAGTGTAGAGTAAGTATGATTATACAACTTTATGCTTATACATTGACAAAAGAAATTTAGATTGGACTGAAAGTGAATACAATACAATATAGTGGGGGGGAGAGGAGGGAAATAGATAAAGAAAACCAGATTATAGCATATGTACTTAAGAACCATCATGGTGACAGAGAAAGTAATTTGCTGCTTTTAAATCCATGATAAATATATGCAGAATTATTAAGGTCTAAAAATCAATTAAAAAAAAGAAATACAGTGAGATCTTGGTATGGAAAAAGAAAAAAAAAATCAAGAAAGATTGTCCCCATTAAAATTCTAGGAGTACATATGAGTTAAAGAACAATGTAAAACAAACTTGGAAAGAGGAAAGGGAGAGAAGAAAATAAAGATGCGAGAAATTCACAGGATGTACCTTTTGAAACAGAGTCTGCATCATCAAACAAATTTTAATTTCATTTTTTTATACATGAGTTATATCTGGCCACCTCTGTTGAGACTATTTTTTATTGCCTTATGGAACAATATGGCCAATATGATTAAAAATGAGTATACTCACCTCCCAGAGAAGGAGAACTGGGAATGATGAACCCAGAGCTTTTCTTTAGAGTGACGTTTTTATGTTACAATTTTAATAAAGATTAAAGAAAATGGAGTCTGAAGAGTGAGGAAAATTTCAAAGTTCCATCTTCCCCTCTTGAAATCATGGTGGGAGAAGCTAGTATCTCTTAGAAGGAAAGGAAAAATAATAACTTAGGAACAGGTAGCATATGAAAAAGATAACAAAAAAGTATCATGAGGGTTAAAGAGAGAGGATTTAAATGTGCTAAATTGATAAGACAATGTAGCTATCCTGGGGGGAAATTATTCAAAGTGAACTTTCAAAGACGGAGGGATGATGTGATTGAGAAACAGAATTGAAAGTGAAAATGTGATTGAGAAACAGAAATTTTTAAGAATTATAAAGCTGCTAAAGAGGAAACTTCTGGGATACATATTGCCTTTAATTTCATGGCAAAAATAAATATTGAGGTTTGAAACTATTGAGAAAAGGAAATAGGAAATCTTGTGATGTACAGAATGGAACATGATCAAGTGCTATATGTAGAAAGAAAAAAATAGATATTAAAACATTGATAGTATCTTTAATGGTGAGAGATTGTAGGAACTAAGTTGTGGATGACATGGGAGCATAAAGGTTTTGGGGTAGAGATCACATTTGAAGATAAATAAATATGCATATATAATGCATATATAAAATATAGTTTTATGACTGCTACATAAGAGGGTTTACATGTGATGAATAATGAAAATTAAGCAGTTGTAAGATAGTGACTTCATCAGCAAACATTTATAAAGCATGACTGAGTACTAAATTAGCTTTAGAAATTATCAAATATGGAATAATGACTCTTGAGAAGGGGCATCTCCTGGTTTTATTATATGGAAACAATAAAGACATGGCTGGAAAAACTGTCCAAATGGATGAGTTTGGATAACATGTTCAAATTATTTTCCTTTCAGCTTTGAATTTTGATTAAAAAAAAAGATGTAAAATGTAACCATTAAACCTGCTGCTATAAGAAAATAAAAGTAAAATTTACACAAATATTTATCTAGTGTCCTATCATCATAGTTCTCTACTAACTGGCACTTCTATACAAGTGATGTTTCTAATAATGACCCAAAGGCAGTATAAGAACCTCCTGGATCCTCAATGAAGGATTAAATGGTGTCCAATGTATTTTATTGCTAAATGTATTACAATAAATAATGTATTATGCATGCATTTAATTCTTTGGAAATCAGTAATGCAAATATTCATTCAAAACATTTCATTTCTTTTTTTTTTTTTAAGCAATCAGGGTTAAGTAACTTGCTCAAGGTTACACAGCCAGTTATTTCTCGGTGTGGTGCTGAGTATCTGAGCCCATATTTGATCCCCAGGTCATCCCAACACTGGAGCCGGTGCTCTTACTCGCTGAGCCACCTGGCAGCCCCTAAAACATTCCATTTCTTAATAAAGAGTTTGCTTAAACTCTATTGTTTTAAAAGAACTTTAAAAATGTATGGTAAAATTTTTACCATAGCAAAGATTAGTTTAAGTGTTATTTAAATCAATTTACCTATGTGTATGGATAATGATGTATAGGACTTTTTGTACTGTAATACAGAAACCCTGAAATTTGAATGTTTTACTTTTTCTTGCCTTCAAAATTTTTAACTGGACTTCTATTGTATTTTCATATACCTCCTCAGCATACCTCCACTAAAACATATGTGTGTGTGCATGTGTGATTAGTTAGTTATTAGCCAAGGAAATGAAAACACAGATAATGAAAGTGTTTAACATCTATGACTGAAAGGTGCTACTTAGCTACTTATCTTTCAAGGTATCATTGTTTCTTTTGTACTTCTGATGCAAAAATTCAAAGTGTCTGGTGCCACAACTCATTTGTCAATGACGAGATGGTATTCATGACAAAATGACAACAAAATAAGATTTTGCAGTTACTTCTTAATTAACTCTTATGTATGAGTTACTTCAGTTTTCTTTCAACTGAGTATAGTTTTTTTTAAATTTTTATCTACTAACAAACCAAAAAAAAAATGTAATCATTTAGAAGTCTTTGTAATGATTTCGAGTTTTACTGAACTGGCATCCAGGTATTTTTATAAGTTCTATTCTTATTAGTTCTTCCAGGGTTTTAACAACCACTTCAAGGACTATCATCTAGGTAGCCTCCCCCCCCCCCCAAAAAAAAAAATCAAAATCAAAGGTATTCTAAGACCATTC
Organism: Petaurus breviceps papuanus; assembly: GCF_028583685.1. Classification (NCBI taxonomy): domain Eukaryota; kingdom Metazoa; phylum Chordata; class Mammalia; order Diprotodontia; family Petauridae; genus Petaurus; species Petaurus breviceps. The sequence goes on along the minus strand of NW_027186304.1, from coordinate 40,154,270 downwards.
TCATTTTATGACTAATCTCCTTCTCCACATCTAAAACATCTTAGGTACCTTTACATAGGAAATCCTGAAAATCGAAATAAATAATTATATCATAGAAACAGTTTTACAGATTTATTTAAAGATTTCTATTACATTAGATAAGCTTCATTTGCCAGTATAGAAACTATTGGATTTATTTTCTTTATCTAGAGGTGTACTTCTACTTCTGCATGTTCCTTCAACTTTTTTTTCCTTCTTTAGGTAAGGCTTACATATGTATCTTCTTGATGATCACCATTAGTAAGCTTTTAAAAGGAGGATACATTTTTGGTCACCTTTTATTTTACTCCTCTTATGTAGTTTCTGTTTTCGGTGATACAAGATGCTTATTTTTGTTAGTAACCTAGTTACTTGTATCCTTAGTTCTTTAGAATTCTCAGATGAATACCATCTGGTTCTACTAATATACTGCAATTTAATTTATTGAATTGTTCACCCATTTTGGAGGAAAGATACCTTTAATCAGCTTTTCTTTCTATAAAGATGACCTTACCATAGGTATAGGGTTTTCCTCATCATCGTCTGTGGTAAAGCAGTATCTTCTCTTTTTTTTTCTTAACATGAGAAAAAACTAAACAATGACATTTTCTTTTATTTAGATTGGAAGCTATTTCAGCAAGAATTGTTGTAATCTTTGCAAAATCAGTAAAAAAAAAATTCAACAGTGGCCAACTTGTAGATTTTTAAGTGTTCTTTACATCTTGTAATTTTAATTAAATTTATTGTTATTCTTCTGTAATGTATTAGTGCAACAGTCCAATGCAAAAAAAATAAAAAAGAATAACATATAACACCCTTAAATTGATTGGCTTGATGTAGTCTACCATAAAAAAAATGGACATACTTATGCATGAATCCTTAAATTTAGGAAATAGGACTTCACAAGACGAATTTTATCAGATGAAAAATGAGTGAGTACGTAAGTCCAGATGCTGGAATGTACCAAGAGCCATGTAGTTTGTCATTCATAACATAAAAATATCTATTTCTTTATATGTATACGTCTTATAGAATTTTCTTTATAAGACTTTCTCAATAGGCTTCAGAGAACATTGCTATTTCATACATAATGAAAACCTGGTTAAGTAGGGATCAAATAACTTATCCAAGATTTTATCTAAAAATGTACTAAAATGTACTAAATGCAACTATTAGTTCCTGGTAATAGAACAGTATTTCTAAGTCCTAAACACTCTACCTTCCTAAGTGTACAATTGACATTACTAACAAATGTTGTCAAATATCTCAGCCCTACAAAAAGTACACATGAAAAAACCTTAGGAATAATCCAGGTAACCTTTCCAAGATAAAGGAAAATTGACTAGATTTGTCATTCCTTGAGGGCAAGTCTCCTATTTCAAATAACCTGGAGATCTTCTTTATGAATGTTCTACTCTGAAGTTAGTGTCTTAAGATATTGTAGTCAAGCAAACTATGTGCTTTAGCTAATCAGACTCAACAGAATTAAAATTAACTTGCAGGGAAACAAGGGAAAAGGCTTAGAAACAATGTAGGTAATTTTAAAATATTGCATAGACAATTCAACAAAAGGGATAATGTAATAAAAGACATTCAAAATATTGTAAAAAGTAAGTTATGATAGTGTGTACATGTGCTTTTGTGTGTGTGTGTGTGTGTGTGTGTGTAACTGAACTGGACCACAGGACTACAAGTTTGTCACTGTGATTCAAAACCTATCAAAGAGATTTATGCTTTACAACTGACATTTTAAATGGAAGATTTACTTGAACTAGTATCTAATATTTTTCTGTAATTAATTCCTTTGAGGTCAAGTTTCATGTTCACACAATCACTTTTCCATTCATTCCTACTTCTTTATTGTTGGAATTAACATATTTGAAAAATGTTTATCTTTTACATTCAAGGGACTAAGTACTAGGTTTCAATTTATTTGTTCAGTGAAAGATTTTACTATGGGAAAGTGTCTATCAGGAGATATCATTGAGAATGTGAAGGAAAAAGATAGGAATTATGATAATAGTGCAAATCCTTCATTAATAGCAAATAAAGAGCTTGATTCAGTAATGTTAAAATACTCAGTACTAGATTTGAGTTGTGCATTGTTTCTCTTTATTTTATGTCATATAAATAATCTTGTCATTTGCATATAATCACCAAAGATGAAAAGCTTTCATGATTTTCTGGGTTTTTTTCCCTCCTTTTCATATATAAAATAACATGTATTACAGTATCATGTATTAAATATACATGTTTTTCAAGAAATTAATATTTTATGTAACTTATTGTCCGAAATTCATTTAAAAATAAGAAACACATTTTGAAATCAGTAGAATAAGTAACTGAACACAGAGGAATACTTATTTTAAACCTGTCACACACACCCCCTAATACATTTAATAAACAAGAAAGCATATGTAAGCTACATACAGCATATAGTAGTATATTTGAATTTGGCATATATGTTCCTTAGGAGTGGCCAGGGAAAGGGAAGATGAAGCTGAGTTTTCCTTTACAACTGTGTTTACTTCATTGGTTGTACTGTGGAGTCTAGTTATGATAAACTCATATGGAATTGACAGGCAAGGGATGTTGAAGTCAGTGGGAGGTTTCTTGCACTACTATGTCCTTCAGTAGGAGAGATGGTATGATATATTTATCCTGAGTTCCTGGAAGTCTCATATATTCTAAGGAAAATACATATGCTAGTTTCAATATGTTCTCTTCTGGCCATTTCTTCATATCACATCACCTCACCTTCACCAATGCTCCCAAAGGATTTAGCAAAGTTAATACTGTCTGCTCAAAGGTGGAGCTCAAGAACCAGGTTCTGTGATGAATTGTAAAACTTGTTAATCTTGGCTAAAATCATTAGTTTTCTAGTCATCTAAAGTATTTCAGAAAGTAACTTGCATTTTCTTGCATGATTTAGATCAGTGAAAACTTTGAAAAGTTGTATCTATGTTTGGGGAGTTGGTACTCTTTAACAGATCTTGGCCCAATCAGTAGGTGGAGGTATAGCTCTTGGGCTTTAAGCACTTTCAAGTCTTATGTAAGTGAAGGAGTTATCTGCATATATGTAGAGATCTCAATATATGTATGTATATATTTATATTAATAAAATTAACATTATAAAAGGGGAAACAGAAAGCTCACAGAATGAAAAAGCCATCATTTGAATAAGGTGAAATAGTACATTTAAGGAAAGAAACAAAAATCTAAACCAAGTTT